>NC_089749.1:27195161-27325161 GCF_040412425.1 Macrobrachium rosenbergii
GTTCAACTCATGAAATTTTCTTGTCATTCAAAATTAATGTTATGTACAGTTTCATTGCATACATATAAAAATAACTGTATTATGATAACAAAGTAATATCTACATCCGTAAACTGAAAAACAACCTTTGATACTGTTTACTGCTAGAACATGAAGCATGGACCAGTGAAGCTAGGCCTATGAACTGATTCGCAGTTTATTTTACTATATCATCAGCAATAAGGATGACGGGAACTGAATGGGATTTCAAACTTTTCTTCAATAAGTTCTTTGGTTAAATAGCCCCGAAAGTGCTCAGTCACTGAGCAATTATAATTATTTGTTTGCCCAAGAAAATAATAAATATGCAGAGTATTCTGTAAAGAAAACCACATTACCATTGCCACCATGCCATGCACTAACTGAAATTTCCCGCCCTCCAACCAAAACTACAGTGGGTATTCCATTCACCTCCCTAGACCCAAGACAACAGACCCGCAGACAACAATATTCCATGTTACTTCGAACATTAACCTACCCTTGTAAATTTATATGCAAGAAATTATAAGAATACCTTTTATTCGCGCTCACTTAGCCAGATGTCTTCATTTACGCAAGATGAGATAAATAATCATTATTTGAAGCTCATCGTTCATTTAACCTGAGTTGACTCTCTGTTGCAAGTTCGGCTTCACGTGCTAGTATTGTTTCTTTGGACTTTGGTTATATTATCGATATAAATCGGCATGTTTATGAATTAAATATGAAGGTGTGATGATTTTTTGTATGCATAAGCATTTGCATGCATTATTCAAGAAATATTTTTCATCTTTATCACCGTAAGCCCACGATATCTGAAACATTGATTTTAGCCGTAAGGAAATTATATTATTGGTCGAAATCGAAGTGGGGTCTCATGAATTTTTGGAGATCTAATTATATTGAGTCTCGAAGGTTTCGGTGGGTTTTAGTGGAAACCATCACCCGCGGTCTCGTTTTCTTTCGAATAGGGTCTTTTTCGATTGAATCATTGTGCCTATCGTTAGGTTTGTACTAAGTAACCACAGCGTATTCGCCTCCTAGTTTCTATGTTAGTTTATTTAAGTCTACGAAAGGTAGTGGTTAATCTAGCGTCAATTTTAACCCCGTTCTATATAACAAAAGCTGTTTCCTCTGCCCATGTAAGCCCTTCTGTATATATCTACGTAAGTTTGAATCACGTTTGCCTGGTGATGTTCACGCCTTTTTTTTCTAGATCGTCAGGGAAGTTTTCTAACTCTCGTTTTTCTTGATTTAAAATGTATTGTTATGTAGTTTTTATTCTTCATTATTATTTAGGTTGGTTAAGGTTAGTTCTTCGATGTTTCATTTTTCCTTTTGTCTATGCTGGGAACATTTCTTGTGTGAAATAGCTTGCTTTATTGCTTCACTGATTCGCTTTAAGCTAGGATAGTCAGTAGATGTTACATTTGTTAATTTATAGCCAAGACAGAATAAAAATAATCCGAAGGACGACTAGTGAAAATTGCAGGGGTTTCTCCTTGTGGAATAATATGCATAGCACAAGTTTACGATAAACGATGTATTTACACATTAACGGCAAAGACAACTGTTTTGTAAGTCATAATCTGATCTCGGTCTCACGGCTATCTAGCAGCCGGTTATGTGACTGTTGTACAAGCGTTGGGTATTTTGTGTATATTTTGCGCCACCCACAATGCGATTTCTTGAGTATGGTAATATTCCGTTATCACTTTAACCAATGAAGACTTTTATATCTGAATTGTGAAGTTACCGCATAATTATAGACATTTCCCAATTTTCACTTGCTAGAGTGTTATTATCAGAACAACGTGCCAGGTTGAATGTTGTAATATTCAAAACGGCTCAGCTTTGCTATTGATTTAACGGTGCTACTTTGGCTTGTTACCTACGCGTCACCCACTCCGAGGTGCTAGTACTAAACACCGTATAGTAAATGTGTAGTGGACAGCCGCACGAAGACATCGTTTATTAATATAATTTGTCGACCACACAATATAGAAATGGATGTATATAATATTTGATTCCCTAGGGGCTAGTACTAAACACGGCATCCCAAGGCGCTTCTGCCATGTTTAGTACTAGCACCTCGAAGTAGATAAAGAGTCAAAGTAGCACCGCTATAAGTACATATTTCTGAATCTGTTTCTCCACACGCCTCCTACAGGTGAGATGTAATCTTACCCTGCAACTAAGCGAAAGGAATTAGGGGTCTTATTATTCTGAGATGACCCATATCGTGAATGTCTAATTAACGGTTTGATAGCTATGACAGCAGGAGATGACGGTTATGACTGAGCCTGTCGTAGATTCTGGTTAGTGAGGAGCAAGAGCACCACACTGTTAACCACTCAAACTTCCCAAGTACAAAAGATCGTAGTCCAAAAGCTAAGGTAAACAATAAATTAAGGTTAAGGAGGGGGTCCGAGGTGAGCAAATTCCCTTGTCAGGCAGAAATTTCCTCCCAAGTTAGATAGATTTGGATGTACTTTTCGAACTGTCAGTCACCTGGAACCACTGGCGCTTTCACTGACTTTTGGATTGGATATTCTATTGGGAGAAAGTCTTCATATGATGAAGGCAAGCCAAGAGACATTCCGTCCCCCTACTTCGAGGTTAGGGAACCTCTCTATCTCTCTCTCTCTCTCTCTCTTTGTGGTGGAGACGTTTTTTCTTGTTTAATTGTTTCGTGTTTTTGATTCACAATCTTTTACATTGTAACAGTTTCCATAGGGACCACTGACTGGCTTTTTGCTTTTCTCCGATGCCACCTCCTGTCACAAGCAACGACTTTTTTATATATATATATATATATATATATATATATATATATATATATATATATATAATATATATATATATATATATATATATATATATATATAATATATATATATATATATATATATATATATATATATATATATATATATATATATATATGTATATATATATATATATGTAGGAAAAAGGGGCATTTCTGACTTTTCGCCAAGCTCCCTGGACGGTTTATAGGAGCGGACAATGTCCAATTGACGAGAGGTACCGTCGTTAATTTTTCCGTAGTGCCCAAGTACTGATTTCATCTGGGTGTTCACATTTTATATATAGTGAATGGCATTCATATTCATCAACGCTGAGCAAACAGAATTCTTCAGAATAAAAAGAATGAGAATCGTCAAAGATTATTGTTTGTGATGATGATATCAAATCTTTAAGTTTTCCAAACAGGAATTTGCCCTCCAAGTGAGTCATTCACGTGAGATTGTAATTGCTTAAGGATTATTTGTACGCTGTAGCCTATTGATTAAAAAGTCATTGAGATCATTAAAATTTTATTCATTCTCTTATAAATAGTTAACAAAATGCCCAAATAGGCCGTCTTTGGTACAAGAATAGCTAATTGCAGCCTGCATAAATGCATGTTGTATTAATGATACAGAGTTCAACTGTAAAGCCTCAAGCGTAATGGTGTGCATACAAATAACGTACGTTCTTCTTGCTGCAAGTATTAAACAACATTAGCAAGGAGATATGCAAATGCTTCGGGATAAAAAAAAAAAAAGTAGCCCTGGATATGTCCTACAAGACAGGAACGCTGCAACAGCAACATTCCTCTCTTAAAAATTACAACATTTCGTTTCCTTTTCTTCAGAGCATGAAGAATAAAGGAGGAGACCAACATTAATTCTGATGATAATAGAAAGCGTCATAACACTTCGGTTTCATGAAGGTTCATTGGTAAGGAGAGAGAGGACGACTGCCTCCCAAGTTTCACTCAGAGTGATGGAAAACTCTCCTCATATTTTTTAAGAGATTAACTTCCAAAGAATAGTAGTAATTAGACTAATTACGATATTGAGGACTGCACGGGATTTGTTAATGAAAAATTATCTTCTGTCCAGTGTCCCCGACGAAATTTTCCAATAGACATCCTGAAATCTCAACGTCTTGATTGAACTTGAGTTCTGTTGTATACGAATTCAGAACTCTTTGCAGCTTTGATATAAAACGACTCGTTATTTGTGCACATAAAATTCTTAACCATAAATAGGAAATACTGCATATGAAAACTGTAAATACATCCCCGTTCAAACAATGATCCAGGGGCCTAGGGAGGCAGGTACACGTAGATTAAATAGGACCAAGGTATACAAAAAAGCCCAAGACCGAGCAACTCTTTCTAGGTTCCAGAACGCTGTTAGCAGCAGCAGGAACCCTAGAGTCGCTCTGTCTGGGCTCATATCCACAACCCATGCCCGGGCATTAGCCTGAGATGCTTTGGAGTGAATTGTCGTCGCCGGACAGCTCCGGCAGAGAGCACTGGGAAGTTGTTCTGGAGCAGAGGAGGCCGGCGCGGCAAGGGCACATTCCGTGGTAAGCCTCTTGAAGTTGGAGCTGCAAGAAGGAGAAGCTTTGTGACTAAACTGATAGAAAACGTCTACAGAAACAATAAATGATGTAAATAAACGGGAAGAACTTTCCCAAAAACATATGGGAAACTCATGGATTTATTTCGTTAAAAGACAAGATACTTTCTTAAATAAATCGTGCTACACTTTTAGCTGCCATAGCAGAATTGAGGACAGGAATGAAAGACAATGCAACAAAAGTTGAATAACTATTTGATACTCATGAAATTCACTTTTGTCTATCAACCAAATGGAGAAGATGCTGGGTAACCATAATCTCAACTCCCCGTCTAAAGCCGTGGCCAACGAGATTGAAGGCTTCATTATAGAGGTTTTCCCGACCCAACTATCAACAGTGCGTCTGATTTCTCACTGATAGGTTGCCAGGGCACGATAATGAATCTTCAGACCCTTTTGTCAATGCTACCTTACACTGCAAGTACCCAATTTTCTTGAGTTCCTTTTCTAAAGGTAAAACGCAAGAACATTCGACTTACCTTTGCCAATATCGTTTTTGCAGTGTTCATTATTCTTTTATTTTCAGTAGTAGTTTATTCGTTTATCTATTTAGTTATCTATTCCTGTGTTTTTCGTTATTTTCCTATCCCTTTCTTTCAAATGTGGAAGCTCTCTTGATGATCTTCGGCTTATTCCAGAGGCATTTCTAGCATTGTAAATAGCAAGCAAAATAACAACAGTAAGTTAACAAACAACAAGAATAACTAGATTTTCCAAGTAGTAGCTATAATTTTCATACTCGTCGAGAGCTTTTGGAAACACCAACAAAAATGACAAATGGATTTGTGAGCAAATCCAAACATTAAGAGGGCACTGGTTATTATTATTATTATTATTATTATTATTATTATTATTATTATTATTATTATTATTATTATTATTATTTCAGAAGATAAAACCTATTCACATGGAACAAGCACACAGGGGCCATTGACTTGAAATTCAAGCTTCCAACGATTGTTGGTTTCAACTTGCTACTGCAGACCCCACACTACAGCAGTAACTGATCATGATAGAGCCAGTGACTTTTAACCTCCCTGGGGGAGACGCGAACCTGCCACATCTAAGTGGCATCCCACTACACTAACCACTATACCAGCGGGGCAGCTTACAAAATTTAACGTTAAAATAATAACCCCTTCTTAAAATTACGAAATCCTAGAGAACCAATCTCTCTCAAAAAGGGTGACAGAGTTCAAGAAAAGTCAATCGACAATCTTACCACAAGGCCGTTAGGATAATTCAGGGTCATTTCCCTTGGGGAATTTTGGATTCGGCACCAGTCTCCAACATTTCCCATGGGGGCGCATTGGGGCAAGCTGTAGCGTGCGAATCCTGTGGCAAAGAGAAAAAAAAGCATTGTCGAAAAGAATCCTACTTAAGCAGCCGTTTGTAGATAATCGACAATATTTTGTCAGTTATGGAGCGCAATGTTGCCAAATGTAGCCTGAACTAGACTACAGTTCTCTGATATATATATATATATATATATATATATATATATATATATATATATATATATATATATATATATATATATATATATATATATATATATATATATATATATATATATATATATATATATATATTAATACATACATACATACATACATATATATATATATATATATATATATATATATATATATATATATATATATATATATATATATATATATATATATATATATATATATATATATATATATATATATATATATATATATATATATATATATATATTAATACATACATACATACATGCAGATATATATATATATATATATATATATATATATATATATATATATATATATATATATATATATATATATATATAATTATAAAGCAATCCTGGCAGTATGAATAAATTTTGCGCCACTTGAATGAGAAAATGATTTGGGAAAAACTGAATCATCATCAAACAATATACATATTGATTTTTACTTAATATTTTCTAGCTAATCGTTCCCCGATACATCATAAATCATAAAAACAAATGAAAGTTGAATCTGGATATGGCTATATAATATCTACCAGAAATTTTCGTAAACAAACTAAATAAATAAATAGGCGTGACATTACTAGGGATGTAACAGCAAGCAAAAATCAGTCTTACTTCGAATCAAGATTCAAGCTGTCTTCCCTTTCTTCTCTTTTCGGAATCATATCCGTATCTGTTTATGCAAATGAAGTTATACACAAGAAATATGCCTTCTTCATTATCTAAAAATAATATGACGATAGTTTAGTTTCTTTAGTCAAATCTTTCACAAAACGTTTTAGATTTTAATCTTACCGACTAAGCAACAAGCGTCGGGCCCACAGTTACTGCTAGCTTTGCATTCAGGTGAGGAAAGGCTTGCGTATGCCTGTCTGTCCGTCCACATCACGACGATCAAGGCCACCACCATAGCCGAAAACATCTTGCGGTAAATGCACATCCTGAAAATGAAAGAAAATCATCAATGCAGTTGCTATATTAAATGCCAGCACGGAGTCTAGTTCAGTTATTAAGGGCTTTTGTTCCCTCTCCGAATGTTTTCCCTGCAAAACTAGAAGGAAAAAGAAAGACAACATCGACATCTATTTACACGAATTATTCAAATAGAACGAGACTTGAATTCTTACAAAGCAACTTTCTGAGGAACGATGTAACGAATTTTAAATGAGATTATGTCTGTGTTTCAAGCAAGTCGTGGATTAAGTCTTTTTCAGCGATTATTTATTCTACCTGGGTTCGTCTGGGTTTTCTTCATAGGGACCAAGTTGATAATAATAATAATAATAATAATAATAATAATAATAATAATAATAATAATAATGACGAAATTATGTGTAGCATCCATGCAGTGCCTACCAGGATTAGCATTCCAACAGCTGAGATCGAAACATAACTCCCTCGCTGAATATCAAGAGCATATGAACAATGTAGTATAAGGTAACACAGTCTGTATAATGTGAATCATTACAATGCAGTATAAAGTAACACAGTAAGTATGATGTGAATAAGAACACGGTAGTATAAAGTAAAACATTATCTATGATGCATGAACAATGTAGTACAATGCAACATAGTAGGCTAAGTATGATGTGAATAAGAACAATGTAGTATAAGGCAAATATTTTAAGAATATAAAAAAAACACAATTGCTTTATTTGTATGATCACAAAATCTTCTATTGTTGTTTAAGTGAATATGACCATTCTCTTAATCTTGAGTGTAATATTTAAAAGGAAGCGGAGTAGTTGCTAGTAAATCCAGAAGTTCTTTGGATTTTGGGGGCTATTGTCACGTGGAAAAAAAATTATCTTTAATGAGTGGAACGTGTCGAAGTTAGGATCCTCTCATTATCTCTCATATTGCTTTAATTTGCGTTTTACAGGTATCAGAAGTCTCAAAGCACACGAGAGCTTACTAATGCGAAAAGCGAACAAAATCACTCAAGTCGAAAAATTGGAAATAAAGTTACAGAACACAGACATAAAGGATAATTGAATGTCAGCATAGTTTACAAAGCTACGGCAGCATGAATATCCGACCGTAACGTGGGATTACGTCAGGATTCACAAATACATAATTAATTTGTATCCAGTGGCTTTTGTTTACCTGAGCAGTAGACCTATCCAGCTGAAGTGATCTGTTGCTCAAGTATATTTAGAATATAATTGTACCTAATGTGAGTCAGTTGTGGACCGTCTCTTTGAAATAACATTGACCTGCTAGAACTTCATGTTATAAATGTCAAGAATGGTGACAGGGTCTGGTCTGCTAAACACCAGGAACCACGAGCACTTATAATTTCTAAATAATGGCTAATCTCTGGAATTGGTAAACATTGAAAACATATTAAAAACCACATCAACTTGCCCACTGAAAAACTAAGTTTCAGACCAGTAAATTAAATTCACAAAAGAAGTTGAACTCTAACCTGAATGAGTTGACAAAAAGAAATCCACTGATGCTGGGCAAGCTGAAGTCAACAGATGGTTCCCTGTTCAAGTCCTGGAGCGTGGTACGATCACTAGCCCAACCAGCGCACGACTGACCTCCTACTGGCTGTGCTGTTTGCCTTTATACGCTTCCCATGAAGATGTGCCTCTCATCTGCCATGAGCTTCTTTTGGTGTTATCAAAGATCATTTACTTGACTAAACCCTTCATAAAGCCTTTTTTGTCTGCATGCTGCGAAATACATCGTGGTTATTTAATCTTAAAGCGACAGTAACGTCATAAAAATTAAAGATAACCAACCAAGTTGACTGACAAGGAACTCCGGCTTTGACGAAACCAGTTGGACTTCCCCGACGGAAGACGTCGAATGTGTTGTGGGCCGGGGACAGGGGGCGGGAGTCGGGACGATGAGAGGAGCAGACGTGAATCACCGACGCTGCAGAAAGCTTCCACAGGTGAGAGAGAGGACGGATATGAGGATGTTTTGGGAAGATCAGCGTGACGTATTATTCAGATATACTTTTCTCAGATGTCATTTCGTAGCTGTAGGAAGAATGTTTCAGCTACAACAAAGGAACATGTTAGAGTGTAGCAACATATAAATATATGAAAATTAATGGATTACTGAACACAGAAATTCAAACCCGTGCTCATTTGGCATTTCCTAGTTGTATGATTAATATATTATTTTGCAACAATGAAATATGGTTGTAAGTAGCAAAGCATACGAACAATAATTATAGGTAAATTATGAAAAAATAACAGTCTAAGTATGATGCACATCACCATACTGATAAAGCGCATAACAAACTCGCAAGGACATCTAAGAAATATGAAAACCTCCCTTGCATGGGGTACTGAAACTTCATCGAGTAATTCATGCATCATAGCTAAATCTACAAGGCTATGTGCATCAGAAGAATATAATGGGCGACGGAAATCAGATAATCACAACCTTGCCAAGAAGAAGAGAGAAACAACCAAACATTGGCCTAGTGGCGCAACGCGGACGAGAGGCAAAGGCAACAACGTAACACTAGTCGCAACCGGAAATCCATTGTAATAAACCACATAACTTGCTACTTGGGTAAACCACTTGATTGAGTATTCTAATGATTTAACCGGTATCAATTTTCTCAATACTGGAGAGAAGAGAAAGAAAAAACAGACGTGGGTGATCTAGTCTGTCAAAATACTCGGACCATAAGTTTACAATATCTTTGTGATCTCTCTCTCTCTCTCTCTCTCTCTCTCTCTCTCTCTCTCTCTCTCTCAAATCGTGCTTTCTCCAAGATCACAATATGCCATAATTTATTGTTTCAGTGTGAATCCATTCAATCTCTCTCTCTCTCTCTCTCTCTCTCTCTCTCTCTCTCTCTCTCTCTCTCTCTCTCTCTCCCTCTCTCTCTCTCTCTCTCTCTCAAATCGTATTTTCTCCAAGATCAAAATATGCCATAATTTTATTGTTTCACTGTGAATCCATTCAAATCTCTCTCTCTCTCTCTCTCTCTCTCTCTCTCTCTCTCTCTCTCTCTCTCTCTCTCGTGCTTTCTCCAAGATCAAAATATGCCATATTTTATTGTTTCAGTGTGAATCCGTTCAGATTTCTCTCTCTCTCTCTCTCTCTCTCTCTCTCTCTCTCTCTCTCTCTCTCTCTCTCTCTCTCTCTCAATCGTGCTTTCTCCAAGATCAAAATATGCCATATTTTATTGTTTCAGCGTGAGTCCGTTCAAATTTCTCTCTCTCTCTCTCTCTCTCTCTCTCTCAAACCGTACTTTCTCCAAGATCAAAATATGCCATAATTTTATTGTTTCATTGCGAATCCATTCAAATCTCTCTCTCTCTCTCTCTCTCTCTCTCTCTCTCTCTCTCTCTCTCTCTCTCTCTCTCTCTCTCTCTCTCAAATCGTACTTTCTCCAAGATCAAAATATGCCATAATTTTATTGTTTCATTGCGAATCCATTCAAATCTCTCTCTCTATCTCTCTCTCTCTCTCTCTCTCTCTCTCTCTCTCTCTCTCTCTCTCTCTCAAATCGTACTTTCTCCAAGATCAAAATATGCCATAATTTTATTGTTTCATTGCGAATCCATTCAAATCTCTCTCTCTCTCTCTCTCTCTCTCTCTCTCTCTCAAATCGTACTTTCTCCAAGATCAAAATATGCCATAATTTTATTGTTTCATTGTGAATCCATTCAAATCTCTCTCTCTCTCTCTCTCTCTCTCTCTCTCTCTCTCTCTCTCTCTCTCTCTCTCTCTCTCAAATCGTACTTTCTCCAAGATCAAAATATGCCATAATTTATATTTTCATTTTGAATCCATTCAAATCTCCCTCTCTCTCTCTCTCTCTCTCTCTCTCTCTCTCTCTCTCTCTCTCTCTCTCTCTCTCTCAAATCGTACTTTCTCCAAGATCAAAATATGCCATAATTTTATTGTTTCATTGCGAATCCATTCAAATCTCTCTCTCTCTCTCTCTCTCTCTCTCTCTCTCTCTCTCTCTCTCTCTCTCTCTCTCTCTCTCTCAAATCGTACTTTCTCCAAGATCAAAATATGCCATAATTTTATTGTTTCATTGCGAATCCATTCAAATCTCTCTCTCTCTCTCTCTCTCTCTCTCTCTCTCTCTCTCTCTCTCTCTCTCTCTCTCTCTCTCAAATCGTACTTTCTCCAAGATCAAAATATGCCATAATTTTATTGTTTCATTGTGAATCCATTCAAATCTCTCTCTCTCTCTCTCTCTCTCTCTCTCTCTCTCTCTCTCAAATCGTACTTTCTCCAAGATCAAAATATGCCATAATTTATATTTTCATTTTGAATCCATTCAAATCTCTCTCTCTCTCTCTCTCTCTCTCTCTCTCTCTCTCTCTCTCTCTCTCTCTCTCTCTCTCTCTCTCTCTCTCTCTCTCAAAACGTACTTTCTCGAAGGAATATATCCAATATTATTTTTCTGTATTCCCAGAAAAACTGAGAAAACAAAGATTTCGAACCTAATTTCTGGTTTCTTATAGTTTATTCTCCCTAACAGAAGATAATTACCTTGAGCAGAAGGATCATCATTCATTCGTGTAACCATGCCTTGCGTCAGTCAGCTGCCCTTGTGGTTTTACCCAGCTTTTTTTTTTTCTTTTCTGCTGCACTTGATCTCATTCAATTTTCCTCATTCAATCTGCCTTTAATTTTCTTTTGCATCTACCGTCATCATTATCCCTCTTTTACTGCCCGTCCCTCTCTCGTTCTGTTATGTCCTTCACTTTTTCTCTTTTCTGCTGTTCAATATTGGTCATTTCTGCTTTCTTTAGTTTTCTCTAATCTAGTGCTTTTCCTTCCCTCTGTTCTTTCTATTTGTTTCCTCTTCTTTCTGCTGTCCTTCATTTTCTCTCGTTTCAACTACCCTTCATTTTTTCGTTTTAATATAATTACCGTCTTGTTATTTTCTCTTTCCTGCCATTTTTCAATTTTTCTCATTTCTACCATCCTTCATTTTCTCTTTTTTTTTTTTGGCAGTCTTTCAGTTTCTCTTTTGCACTGATCTTCAGTTTCTCCCTCCATTTCCATTATATTCTTGTTGTACATTTGATTCATTCCAGTAAAATAAATCTCAACCCCATCACGTCTCTCTCTCTCTCTCTCTCTCTCTCTCTCTCTCTCTCTCTCTCTCTCTCTCTCTCTCTCTCTCTCTCTCTCTCTCTCTCTCTTGCAAAGGAGAAAAATAAGAAAATATTGATACAGGTAAAGAGAAAGTCCTAAGCGTTGTTCCACACCCATGATGATAACGAAAGAATTAGACTTCAGTACGTTTTACAGAGGTTGTTAGTTTGTCATTATACTGGACAAGAGGAAACGTGGATATTATTATATCGCAGAAAAAATGAAAGGGCGATTTTTTTATTCGGTGTTTCATTAAAATTATGACTTTCTGCCGTTCTGCTGCCATCATACAAATAAGATAGGAAGTGATGGCGTGCTTGGGCATGCATGTTTCTGCAATGGATGTGCTTGTATTAGTTTCATAACCATATTTGACATAAAAAAAATGTGTCGCTTTTGACTTAATTAATTGAGTTTAATCAACTCTTACTTCTTCCTGTGCCAAAGTAGAACTGTTAACAACAAAAGTTTTTTAATTAATTTATACAGGTGTACTAGTTACAGATGGAGCCCACAGTACCTATCACTCTCCTTAACCCATTAGGGACGATTATAGTAAACTAATGGCCATATCATGGTTGGACGAGCTCTGAATGTAATAACTGATGTTGAACGCACCATTACAGACCTCCTGAAGATGTTTTCTTTGGTCTACCTAGTATTACTTAAGCAGCCGGTTAACCTCAATGAGCACTTCCTGTGTACTAATTTGCAAGGAAAGCATCCGTTGCTTTTTTAAGAAATACATTGCATTATTCCATTGCGGTGGTCTGCTGAGGTCTCGCTCTTGGGAATGTTATGTGAATATCTAACGATTATTGCAAGTAATGCAATAGCTGAGCTTCCCGTAATGAAAGGTATACATGAGCTCCAAAATGTGCAGAATTTGAGAATTAAGCAGGATAACGCAATCACGCCTCGTTCTGTTATGTTATTGCGGCATTCTTTATTTGGCATCCTTGACACAGTTTATTCGAGTCCTTTGCATCCTTTGGCCCGATTGGGGAGAATATTTGGGACGTTGGTGTTTGTTCGCCTTCCTGTAGATGCTCTCTCTCTCTCTCTCTCTCTCTCTCTCTCTCTCTCTCTCTCTCTCTCTCTCTCTCTCTCTCTCTCAATGCAGATAAGAGCAAGAATCAGCAGAAAAGACGATTTTCATATATATATATATATATATATATATATATATATATATATATATATATATATATATATATATATATATATATATACATATATATATACACACATATATATGTACATATATATATATATATATATATATATATATATATATATATATATATATATATATGTGTGTGTGTGTGCATGTTAGGTGAAATCCACAATGAAATTCCTTTACAAAACAGTGTATAAAAATATATATGTACAAAGCTTACAGCTTCCGTCCAACTGCTGTGGACTTGAACACAGCAGTTGAACGGAAGCTATAAACTTTGTACATATATATTTCTAATGCACTATGTTTTGTAACAGGAATTTCATTGTGGATTTCACCTAATATTTATGAGATGTACGACATAGTACTTTTATATTTCATATATATATATATATATATATATATATATATATATATATATATATACTGTATATATATATATATATATATATATATATATATATATATATATATATATACTGTGTATATATATATATATATATATATATATATATATATATATACTGATATATATATATGTATGTGTGTATGTAGACATATTGATAATATACTATATATATGTACATATATATAGTATATATGTATTATATATGTGCGTATGTGTGTGTGTCTGAGATACAAAGTGCGTCGTCCACAGTATCCTACTGCAAAAAAGGAGGATGAAACTCGAAAAGAATCTAGGGTTTTCGGAGCAAGAGAAAAAATTAGGACATACCGCTCCGACTGATTAACAGATACTTTCTCAATCTCAAATTGGAAATCAGAATTCCGGGAACAACTTCTCCCAATTCTGTTTTCCTATTTCATCGGCTGATCTGATTTTCTCTGGTCTTCGAACCCAGGATTCTTGGATATTATTTTATGTCAGGCGAATGAATGCCCCAGATATTATTATTATTAGTAGTAGTAGTAGTATTAGTAGTAGCAGAAGTGCTAGAAGTTATTATCACTAAAGTACCCATATCGTTAAAAATAACGATAATATAAGAAAGGGTCGAGACGATCTGTTCCGGTTTTATGGATACTTCTATGGGAGCCTCTGGTGAGCGAGGCTAACCCCGAGGCTGTCATTGTTACTCAGACAAACATTTATGTGAATACGTGACGAGACAAACCTGCCTCTTAAAAATCAGACGGCTGTAGAATAGGAAATCATAAGAATGGGAGAAGTTCAGGAGTCTAAAGGAGAAAAGAAATAACCACAAATGCGAAGAACTTTGGAGTTTGCGTGTGTACACTATTTAAATGCAGACTCTTGGCTCTGTTTTCACGTGTGAATAAAGGCATGAAAAGTCGGGTATCCAACCATGCAGTGTGTGAGATGTATGTCTTCCTTTGTTGGCACATTGTCATAGAATGTGTTTGGATGTGGGAGCTAACATTTATGGATAAGAACTTCACTTGCTGTGTTATTCTTTGCAGCCATAACTACAATGCTGGAAACCTGGCTGGAAGGAGAAATTTATTAGAAAGTAGTGTTCTGAGCTTCACGCATGCTAGGTCTCCATTGTTTAGACTTGCTTTTCCTTGCACAGCCAATAAGGGTGTCTGTCTGTTTGTCTGCTCTCTGATTTTCGTATCGCAGCGTTAGGAAAAACGCTGAGCTTAATACAGTGAGTAAAAATTTTTTTAAATCTTTAAAAAAAATAAAGGTTGTTTACACAATTCGTAAGAACAATTGATTGACTCAATAATAATGAAGTGCAGATAAAATGTAAAACAATAAAAAGGATATTTAAAGAGCTAGTACCAGGATTATGTTCTCGTGTATAGCAGAGTGAAATATTACTTGTACGGGAGAAATTAAACTCAGTTTTAAATTAAGTAGATATTGACAGGCAATTAAACACTGTGATCTTGAGTTCAACGATCACAAATAGTCACAAAAGTAGCATGCGGCTTTGCTCCTCTAATCTCTCTCTACTTCATTTCTTCTCTCTGTTCTGTGCTGCTCGATTTCTTCGGGTATCCGCTCAGAGCCAAAGCAAAAGAAAATGCATCATAAAGGAAATCGCAGTTTGACCAGAACATTTAAGTTCATTGCCAAGGACACACGCGCACTTACACGCTCATGCACACGCGCACGCACACAGATATTTTCAAGAAGCGTCGTTTTCTTCCTTTATCAGGAATACCGGATGTTGTGAGACAGGTACGCCCCAGGACCTGTTTCATCCTTAGGACTTTCAGCCTTATGGTCCTTGCCTCCCTGAGAGAACTCGTATTTTTTTCCGTTTTTGCTACTCGAAGCTCAAAAGCCCTTGCTTGCCCGACAAGAAATTTGAGGTTTTGGACATATATCCATAACTGAGTTATAATTTTTTGACTAGTTTCACATAAAGTACTAAGTCTACAAAGTTTTGACTGTGAGCTTTTGGGAGTAAACTTGCTTTTATTCGAGGCAGAATTCCCGCTAGTTTATATCAAGGTCTAGAGAATACTCTCTAGATCTTGGTTTATATTATACCATAGTATGTGTGACCGAGCGTTACATCTCAGATAAAGAGAAACACGTAAGGTTATTTATTTTTCGTGCCTAAATTTTATGCGTTCACCTATGGCCCGCTGCACCTCAACATATCTGAAACAGTACCAGATTATCATGAAATTTCTCTCTCGTATTCATGATAGATCGATAATAATGTTAATAATTTAGCTGATAAAAATAGCAGACGACAGATCTGTGTTGCAAAAACATAAATCGAAGTAAATATGCGCGTGAGGTGGTAGTAGTAGAAACGTCGCGTCATAATCCGGTGTCACCTTGGGGGCCGAAGGTACAGCCTTTTCAACGGCACCTCCTCGACGACAAGCGTCCGTGACCTACAATTGGCTGGGAATCCCAGATTCAATACGTGCTGTATGCTTTGTACAACAGCGCGTCTCCCGGGCATCCATCCGCTGTGAGGACTTTGCCAATTTGATAACTGTGATTTTGTAATTCTTCATGCGCAGAAAAATATTTTATAGGCACAGGGCTATGAAGACTCTTCATTAATGATAAAATCACAGGCAAGATTTATCTTCCTACAATATGAGTAAGTTGTTACAAATTCTTCTGCTGTTGGCCACGTAATAATATGTATTGAAAATTACACGTCTACTTAATATTCTTTAATTTATAACAGAGTTTTTACAATCTGAATGGGTAGACACAATGATCACCCGTGTGTGAAATTAATTTAAACTGACCTTCAGTTACCTAAATTATGTACAGCGCCTTCATCACACAAGCTTTCAAAATCCTGATTAGTATGTGTATGAGTGTCCTTGTGTGTATGTATGTATATATATATATATATATATATATATATATATATATATATATATATATATTGAATTCACTCTACCTTAGAAATAACTTTAGCCAGAAGGGAATCATAATAATTGATAGGTTCTTCTGTCCCGGCCATGATTCGAGCCTGGGCCTCTGGTTCAGAAACAGTGATAAATGGTAGACTTGATCATTCGGCTATCAAGACAAGTATAAGTTAATATCGACTGTGCTCTACATATTCTTGTAGAATTCAAGTTATGTACTAATGATCGTTATCAACCCATCTCCACTGAGATAGCTAGCTGGTAAATCTGTAACACGTACCGAAACAACTGAAATATTGTAGGGCAGAGTCGATCACAACTTATACCTATATCTGTCTTGATAGACTAATGGTCAAGTCGACTGTTTCTCACTGTTTATAAACCGAACGCCCAGGTTCGAATCCTGACCTAGTTGATGCCCTCAGTAATAATTCCATTTGGGTGTAAGGTATTCCCAGTGTATAGTGAACTCAATATTAAGCGATATTTGCGAGTATGAATGAGTCACGTGACATATACAGTATATATATATATATATATATATATATATATATATATATATATATATATATATATATATATATATATATATATATATATATATACAGTATATGTATGTGTGTGTACATATATATATATATATATATATATATATATATATATATATATATATATATATATATATATATATATATATAGTCCTTGACTTTTGAAAGATGGACGTCATAAGTTGCAGGAAAGTGCGCTTGTGTGGCACGGCATTTTTAATCAGTACCAACTATTCAGTTATTGAAGCAAATTACAGTAGTGTCGTACTACGGTGGAGTGTCATGTCACCGGTGCTGCTGACCGTCCCATGGATTTTGTACTGTAAAAGTGGTGAGATAAAAGAGGAGGTTAGATTGGAATGATGGTAGAAACTCCGTTCGACAGAATGTGATTAGGAAGATGATACTGTTTTAATCAAGAAAACACAAGACTCAAAGCACCCTTAACAGAATATATATATATATATATATATATATATATATATATATATATATATATATATATATATATATATATATATATATATATACTGTATATATCTCATCTTTTGACTTTTGTGATAAAGGCGATGTGTATATGGTAGTGAACAATAATAGTCCCTGCTTCTGCTAGAGATTTATCTCTTTTAGATAGAGTGGTTCGTGGTGGTAGATTTCTGCTTCCTAATAGTAGCAGTTATGACTTGGACCATCGACGGATGGTCTCTTGTTTGTCAACTTTTCTTAAGTTGTATTTTAACAGAGATCTTTCACATTCACAATTGATCCCTGATCCCCTTTACCTGGCGAGAGTAACCAGATTCGCTGAACGGCAGCACCTATTTGCAGTAAATGTGCCACGCTGTCGAACTTCTCAGTTCCAGAGGTCCTTTAGTCCTCACACCATTGAACTGTGGAACAGCATCCCAGAGGAGATCGTGCAGTTGGAACTTCAGAAGTTCAAACGAGGATGCGGTGCCTTACTACCCTAACACAATTCATCTTGTATTTTAATATTTTACTTACATTTATGCTTATTTATTTATTAATTTGTTAACTTATTTGTTTTTCTAATAACTGATCTCTTTCTGTATTTCTCATTACCTTCTGTAACTTCTTTCGAAAGAACTCTTTGGAAGCTTAATTTCAAGTCAATGGCCCCTGTGGGCTTGTTCCATATGAATAGGTTTTATCTTCTGAATGATAACAATAATAATATAGGTAATGATATCCCTGTCGAGACCTATCATCGTGCAGCCTGGTGCCAGCCTCCTATTGGCCCTTTCTGGTGGTATAGGACCAAATATTAGGCCAATGAAAATCTAACCCTGATGCACTAAAACTCATTTCGAGGTTAATTTAAAAATCTGAATTCAGTCCATTCAGTGATTTCAAGTTTATGATGCTTTTGCTGTTGCATAGGAACTAGGAGGCTTTCAGAGATACATGTGGTATTCTTAAACCTTTCTTTCACAATTATGGTCCTGTGCGCGTAATTAATGCAGCCATTCCGATTCACAGCATGGAAAAGTCATGCCCAGAAGCAACATAGCGTTAAACGATAATGAGGTGTAATAGTATGAATTATCATTATTATCTTTTTATTACATCACCGGGTCCAGTAACCGCTTCCGGCATTTTTGTGTGCCGTCTGTCACTGTTGTTTGTCTGCAAGTTCCAGATGATCCCCTCTTTATGCCAACATGCCAACTGATGTGCAACGAAGCGATCTTCTGAGGAGTATCTCTTTGTGATAGAATCACATCTGATTTTTGCAGCATATACAGCCTAGAACTATCATTTACAGGATTTTTTAGCTATTATTACTGCTGTAGCTTTTGTTTTTATAGATATATCATTTGCTTTGTTTTGTTAGTTTTTATCAGTATTAATGCTACATTTGCATGAGACTGAATTGTTTTAGTTAATGTTATGTAACTCTATGAATTTCGTTATCATTTGTTCAACATCCGAAATCTCCCATTAAGAGAGGGTGGCATAAGGAAGGGCAGGTATGGCCCTCCAATTTGTAAGTATGAATTTTGCGATAATTTGTGTCCCATCCCCCGCCCCCACTACCTACAATAGAGGCCACCCGTCCACACACTGAAATTCAATTTTTATTTTTCCTTTTACTTCTTTTATTTTCTAATTTCCAAGTTACCAGGTCGCGTGGAAACGCTAACCGCAATTGCCCAATAATCCGCACGAGACTGTCAGGAACCACCAGGAAGTTTTACGTTTAACAGGCAAATAGGGAGAGTGACCTAAAAAAAAATCGACCGATCGTTCCCAGGTGATTAGGGGTCATAATTACCTGAAGACACCTGAAGATATTAAAGCGAGTCCTGTGACCGCTCCTACCGCGTCCTTCCTTCAAACTTTCGAGTTTGTTTGTGTAGGGAAATGCGATATAAGTGATTGGTTATAGAAGAACAATGATAAGGATAACAATGATAAGGTAATCCAGGATAATAAATAAAAGACAGATAGGAATTATTATTATTATTATTATTATTATTATTATTATTATTATTATTCAGTAGATGAAGCCTATTCATATGGAACAAGCCAATAGAGGCCATTCACTTGAAATTCAAACTGCCAAAGAATATTAAGGTGTTCATTAGGAAGAAGTAAGGGGAAGTAAAGGGGAATACAGAAAGAATAGACTCCACTTATTAAAAAAGAAAAAATAAATTAATAAATAGATAGAAATATATTAAAATGCAAGGAGATTAGTATTATGGTAGTAATGCATTGCATCTTCGCTTGAACTTCTGAAGTTCCAACTGCACGACATCCTCTGGGAGATTGTTCCACAGTCCAACGGTGTGAGGAATAAAGAGCCTCCGGAACCGAGAGGTGCGACAGCGAGGCAGAATAACGAGGAAAAAGAGGAAGAAGACGATTTTGCGGGATATTAAGGAACGATGAATAATTACATCAATTGCGCCACATCAACTCATCATCATCGTGAATAGAGCATTGTTTACTTCCTTCGCCAGAATAATGAATTGCGTCGGAAGTGATCTTTGTTGTGTCATGGCGGTGAACAGAAACTGAAGGACGAAGCGCAAGGCATCTTGATAATATTGGATATAACTCGAATGTTCATTTCAATTCAAATTGGAGAACAAATACTAAAGGATTTCACAGAACGGACTCAGGGACATTTAATTCTCTTTCTTTAACAAAACGGCTAATCGTTCATATTCAGAAAGGGAATACAACGTAAACTAAATTTATCATTGCGGAAGATCGCCCGCTCGTATTTGTCGTCAACAATACACTGAAGTATTGCGTCTTCAACTTATGCCGTCAAAATAATCAGCCCCTCATTCATGACGTTTTTTATTGCGTTTTGCACCACATACTTGCTGTGCATTCATTGTTCATGACATACAGTTGATTAATGAGTATCTTGTATAATGCGAATTCTGTTTGAGATTATGTATAGATAAACTGACAGAATTTCCCTTACTTTTATTTCATTATAAAGTTATATACTGAATTAACAAATTGTATTGGATGCTACAAATTTTCCATATATTCTGGTTGAAGGAAAATTCATCATCATCATGTTCATCATATTCAACAACAAGGTCCATACTAACCTTTTTCTAAAATCGTTAAGATCACTAAAACTATTCTGGGATTAATTTCAACGGAAATTTTCTTGAATTTTCTGCTCTGTTTTTTATATCTACAACATTCTTCACAGTGGGTTTCCATGGTTAAAGAACGCAAAGCTTTGGAAACTTGTCCTTGCTTTCATATTCCTCCCGTTTCCAATTAATATTTACTGTCCATTTTATTCTTAGAGGTTAGGCTGTGCTCTTTGCCCATATTCTCTTCTTTTTTTTGCGGAAACCAGACAATTATTCTAAATATTTTTCTT
The DNA here is from genome assembly GCF_040412425.1 of Macrobrachium rosenbergii. Classification (NCBI taxonomy): domain Eukaryota; kingdom Metazoa; phylum Arthropoda; class Malacostraca; order Decapoda; family Palaemonidae; genus Macrobrachium; species Macrobrachium rosenbergii. The sequence goes on from NC_089749.1 coordinate 27,216,165, forward strand.
TACGCCTGGGCACAATAAGGATACAGTCTTAGAAAGAGGTAAATATATATATAGATAATTAAATAAATAAAAAGAAAAAACTATTTATTATTGGTATAATATTGTAGTCTCTTGTAAATAATTAAGTTATTTGGTAAGTTCGAGAGAAAAAATAAACTTGAAGTATTTTCAGTTATGTAGAGGCATTTCTTTAGTCAACCATCAGTTCCCTACGTCTGTCGGCCGCCTTTGTACTGATTTACTCGAGGGTGATAAGACCACTGAGAAGAGTTCTCTTTTTGTAGCTGATGGATTTGCCTTTGTGTAATGCTTTCTTACAAATGGCATTCATCATTCGTATATTTGTGCAGTAGATTCTTCTCAAAATAATGCGTGTTAATGACAGGAAGGCTCTGATTTCTTGTTAAAACTTAGCCTACAGTGCTATCTATCGATAATAACGCTGATTATGGTCATATTTGAAGAAAAAATTATATAAAACGAAAAAGTAACTGTAAATAAATGACAATACTTATAATAATCAGAAATGTATTCAAGTCTGAAGAAAGAAAAAGGACTTTTCACAAACCTGGCCTCATCAAGTGGTGTTGCGAAAAATATTACCGGCAGGAAGTCTTTTCAGCATGAAACAATAGTACAAGAGATTCTGCCTATTTACGCTTCACGTTCAGTGGACGTGAACAAGCCAAGCGTGACTCCGTGAGGTAATGGGCAAGGGAATATAAGGGAATTCCCTTCCGTAAATAAAAGTGAGGATGAAGGGTGGGGACTGTAAGGTGGGAATATAGGGTTTTGGAGGAGGCCAAGTGTCTTGGGTAATTAGGGGTTGGTCGGACTTCGTCCAAAGATATTGCAGGGGAGGGCGGAAAGGGCGGTTGTCGAAAGGAAGAAGAGCTGGAGACTGAAGTAATACAACTGTGCGCGTAAAGCTTTTAGAGATATAAAAATAGCTGACGAGAAATTGAATGAAAAAGGGGAAAAATCTTTTTTAAACAGAATGTCGATCAGTGTGACTTTAGACTCTTGAAAAAAAGGATTTGATTCATGTAATAACAGAGACTCAAGACTGTATAGACTGGGAATTTCTGGTATCGACATAAGTAAAAAATGCCTCTATAGAAACAGAAACTCGAATAATTTACTGATAAGGATCATCGAAATTAAAAAAAAGAAAAGAAAAATATTGCTGGATGATGTGGTTGAGATCAACCTCAATGCAAAGAGAAGCTTTAAGACTTCAGTCCCATAAAATATAAAAACTCTAGAGTCTATACGCTAAGATGGCCGAAACCATAAAATATACTTTAAATTGTTTTACTTCAAATCGACTTTACCAAAATTAGAAAGTATTTTAAACTAAAGAAAAGATGAAGACGAAGGTCAGTCCGTTCAGTTTTATTGTGCGTTATCATTGATCATAAAGGTACATCAGTGGTTAGGTCTCTAAACAGTGCGTTTGCAATTAGACTCGGAAATAGTTGAATGTTATCATGTTCATCAAGGCTCTCAGTCATTCAGAAACATAATAGAATAAAGGATTATTTATTTGGTTAGTCTTTGAGAGAAAAGGAATGGTTTATTATTATTATTATTATTATTATTATTATTATTATTATTATTATTATTATTATTAATTTAGAATCTTGCTAACATGGTGGGTTTTTATAATACATTGTTCATGCGTCGAACCAAAGGCAATGGCAGCCCTTCACCTTGACTCCCTTTGGCAGGGTCAGCAGGCATACTGGCAGACAGTCAGATGTAATCTCTCTCTCTCTCTCTCTCTCTCTCTCTCACACACACACACACACACACACACACACACAAAATGGAAAACATTTTGAAAATTGATTATTCTGAATAATCATTAAAAATCGACAAAACCATAAAAACGAAGTGATTTGGAAAAAATCTGTTACATATATTCACATACATCCTTCGGGATGGGACAGCTGATGGAGAGAATAGCCACGTATGAAGGGTAAAAAACTAAATTTATATTCCTAGTGTTGTCCAGTGATGCACCTCGTGACAATGCAGTGACGTTTTACTTTTGTGTTTCAAGATTTTACTTTTGGAGGGGTTTAACGGATGAATGATTACGCATGATCTTACATTCTGACGGACATACAATCATACGGATACTAAAAGTTGCATCCCTTTGGAGTTATTGCGTTCCTTATGTCATGGTTCAAGGAAAAAAATTTAATGTTTTTGCGGATCGTAAAAATTGCAGAAATTCAACAATCTTCACTTACCTCATGTTATTATTATTATTATTATTATTATTATTATTATTATTATTATTATTATTATTATTATTATTATTACTATTATTATTATTATTATTATTATTATTATTATTATTATTATTATACATTTTTGTCACTTTAAAAATCTGTGTCGCCAAATAGGATGAATAAGTCTAGAATTACAAGCTTCATCTCGTGGCGATTCCCACAATATCTTATTTTTCGCATTTCAAGGTTATGCTGTAGGAAGAGTTTAACGAAAATTCATAGATATACATTCTTTCTCTGTTATTATTATTATTATTATTATTATTATTATTATTATTATTATTATTATTATTATTATTGTTATTATTATTATTATTATTATTATTATTATTATTATCATGATCATGAAATTAAGCACCATATTTGCAGTAATTTTTTCGTCTCTGTAAACCAAATATGTAAACAACAAAATTACTGTTTGATTCATGTGTGATTTTGTCAGTATTACTGTTATACTCATAATTTTTATGATCACCTCAAATGACCAATAAACTGTCATTCAATCTCCCACAAGAGAGAAAACTCCCAGAAGGAATGGAAACAAGATGGAATAGTTAATAGATAAACAAAGTTATAACATATATCTAAGAACTATAGTTATCGCTTTTCTAAATCATAGGAATATGAAGTCTTACACTACATACGTCATTCCATCAACGTGAATGATTTGGGTCTCTTTGAGTTAGCCCAATAAGGCTAACTCAAACAGTAAAGAGACAATTGGTAATCAACCATATAAGAACTTGTACAAAAGGATATACTTAAATTTAAACAAACGCACAGTTACTGTGACCAAATACTTGGATATGAACAGCAATCCAGAATGTAAAATTGTCTCGCAACATCCAATGCAGTGAACTTATGCGACACATTTGTTCTCTTTGGAACATCAAATCTAACTTGAAGACACTGAAGAGCCCAAACATAACTCAACGAGTAACAAATTGTCCGGCGCATGATTCTTATTTCATGGAATAGACTTCAGTTCCCAGTTTCTGGAGAAAAAATAAGAACGGTAGAGCGAATATGAAAATCGGTACAGAAAGAGGTAATCTAATTCAACAAAATTTTGAGGTCTGCAAATTTGGTGGGAAATGTAGTGAACTTAATTATTCTCCTCATTGCACTCTGAACTCACCATCAGCAGGAAAGAGAATGCTTTCCCAAAAGAGAGTTTTCCTTCTGTCTGATTGTCATGAAAAGTTCAGCCATCAATACCTGTTTTTCGCTTTATATTTTGGAGACATCCTTGATGATGTGTAATATCAGACGACTAGTTTTAGAATGGTTAATATCGACTTTTAGCATAAAAACAGTTGTCTCCTTTGTTTCTGTCAATAGTGCATCCTGATCAGGGATCCTGCGTTGTAATTCTCTAACTGGCCTGCGGTCGAATATTACACTCAAGGCATTGCTGATGGCAACACTAGGTTAAGTTGTCAGTGTAAGTGACACCATAATGAATGTCATGGCTTTTATAGGATTCCCCGCTAATTAATGTATTTAGTTTGTTTGCTGTCTGTCTGATAAATGTCCATAAAGAAAGATGTGGCCAACAGGTCCGGAATAATACAAAATAGATAACAGATTTTCCTTTTATGCATTACAGTCATTGAGGTATACTTTCATTAAGCCTATGATTATTCAGATGAGATGTTGTATAAGTAAACAACTCGTGGATCCATCAGTTGAAAACTGCCATTGATCAAATTTTCTGTGGCAATTGTCTTTCGATTATGGAGAAACAACGGAACGACAAAACCAGACCTGAGAGGAAATATGTGAAGAAAATGGAAAGGCGTAAAGAAACAAACAATGCTCGAGCGTCGGTCGTCTCGTCTGGCCGAGATGCAGAACACCTCGAGGCAACATTTAACATTGCACCGGGATTCAAGATCAAGGCCAAACTTGACGCACAGAGGGCAGAGGTGTGTTCGTGTGGGGGATGGCGACGAAGGGAGGTGGGAATGGGTGGGATGGGCGGAAGGGGAAATACTGATGGAGGGCGGTCAGAGAGAAGGACAATGTTATAAGAGAGAGGAATGTCGAGGACATACGTATACCACAAATTTTTGTGGAGAATCCTCAATAATTAGGTTTCCATTTTCCCGTATGATGTCTGGTCTTTCATCTCAGATTTCCCCGTTGTCATGCTAATTCATATCCTCCTTGAAATAATGAAGATAATATTTCTTTGTATATTTCTGACAGCTATTTCACAACCTCTGCCAGCAAAATGTCTTGCAATTACGATGACCCAGATTCTGAAGAAGAGATCTAATACAAACTTTATTATCGTCTCTAGCGGCATATGAACTGAGTACCCATATGAATACACTGCAAACTGAACAGACGAAGGGACAGACTTCTAAAGAATGAAGCTCCCTCATCTTCTTCTTCTCCCGAATAGGAAGTCCGGGTGAGTAGGATAAAATCTCGAGACTAGTTCTGCAAGAAGGGCAGTACCCTGTGACCGCCGCCATATGTATCATCCTAATAACAGGCCGGGTCTCTGTTGTTGCAGGACGACTCTTGCGACATGACCCACGTAACCATCTTCGGGATACAAGGGAATACGAAACAAAAAAAAGCTAAGCATGCAACCAAAAAAAAAAATACAAATAAATAAGACCAAGGGAATTCCGGTTGTTATATCAACTTTAGGAATGTTTCCTTCGTAACACCGGTTTTATATATATTTTTTTTTTGGCTGAAGACGATCTCTCTCTCTCTCTCTCTCTCTCTCTCTCTCTCTCTCTCTCTCTCTCTCTCTCTCTCTCTCTCTCTCCCAAGCACGACAAAAGTCTCGAAATCGATCCTTGTTGGAAGAAAAATTACTTACACCATCACTCCGTGAAATCCTTTGGGAAATTTGGCCTCTATTGACAATATCGGTGAACTGACGCATCTAATAGTTATTCGATTGTGCTGGGTCCCAGCCAGGGTAGAGGAGGGCGTGGACCAACTACCTCACCCTCCAAAAGTTACTCCTCATGGAACCACCAGTCACAAAAGAGGAAAAGACATGGAGATGATACGTGTATTCCAGCTTAATGCGTTCCCATGTGTTCATTTCCATATATATATATATATATATATATATATATATATATATATATATATATATATATATATATATATATATATATATATATATATATATATATATATATATATATATATATATATATATATTATATATATATATATATTTCTATATTTCTATATATAGGCTATTATTATATATATATATATGTATGTAGCCTATACATTTTTCTTGCTCGTGCATATGTAATATAATAATGCATAATCTGCGCACCTTATGAATTATCCACATTATTGCGTTTTACTGTTTACTTTTCTTATTGTTCGTAACTAGAGCCTGCAGCATGGTAGTGTATCCGTTATTTTTCTTTCACATGAGAAAGGTAGCTTTCTTAACGAATATTCTTAATTGTAAGACCATCATTGCATATATACTCACAATGAAGATTCTGCTACGCAGTACCATGATGTCTCACCTAAATAAAATTATTTTCCTGAATATATTATATTGAACATTAAAATTTGTGGTTGCTTATACTCAGATAAGTACATCAAAAGACATTTTGTCGATCCTATTTCATTCAGCTAGAAATGGATGTATAATATTTAGATGTGACATTTGACCCTCGGTAGTATTTGAGCAGCAACGTCAAACTTCCAAGAATAGTACTCATGAATGTTGTCCATTATCCCAGTTTCTTGTATACTTTAGCCGTATGGCAACACTGAAAACAATGATGTCATCACCTGAGCAAAGGTAAATGGCGTCAGCAATGACGTAACTATGACGCAGAAGAAGCCGGTTCCTCTTGAGAGTGACAGATGGTAAAATTCCAGCTTCTTTCGTTTCCTTCTGAGTATCCCTGATGTCATATTGGTACTAGAATAGAACTATGCTTCTATTTCCTTAGCAAAACCCAGTTTGAAAGTCCATACCGCAAAATTTTCCAATATCAGTTCAGCGTTGATGGCTATCAGCAAGCAATAAAACCCAGATCCCCAAAAGTGACGGTTTGTTCTATTTCCTGTGGACAAAGCCTGGGGTTTTCGTACGTACAGTCTGGGTCCTGGTATGTACAGTCAAAAACTTCACAACTGTCACGTCTGTGCCCCAGTCGTGACCCGGACTCCGCAGAAGAGGAGAACCAAGAACAGCGTCTAAGACAAGTAACTCCGATAAGGAAACTTATGGGACTGAAATGGCGATGTTCAGCGTGAAGATTTTCACTATTCTTCTTGATGACCCGGGGTTTCAACTTTTGTTAATGTCTGAAAATAGTTCCGTCGTGAGTTTTGAAATTGGTTTGTGGGGTCTAAAACCTCATGTATTACATTGTGATTTTAAATTCATCTGGGCTGATGCACTGGTATTCTTTTTTCAAGGCTGTTACTGGGAATAAGATTGCCTTTAAATGCAGACTGTTTTTCAGCTGGAATTTGTAAAAATATGATCGTCCGTAGCTGAAATAAAACAGTCAATATTGTGTCAATTTGTTTTCGAAATCTCATCATACGATGTCTCAGGAGAATATGTATATGCTTGTTTATTTACCAGAGAGAGAGAGAGAGAGAGAGAGAGAGAGAGAGAGAGAGAGAGAGAGAGAGAGAGAAAGACTGGAAGTATTCCTCGCTAACAATCACTGACTAATGATTCTTGTAAGATTTCTTTAAAACCATGGCCAGTTTCTGTTGTGAAAATCCTATCCGTCAAGACTAGTAGAATAATGCAAGCAACAATCTTTAAAAAGGATTTTTGGAAAGCAGGGTTCGTAGGACAACAAGCGGTATGAGTATGACATGTACGTTGTAGGTATGCGGTATGATGTCAGGTACTTCGTAGCAGCTTACTCGAAAATAAATTTTAACTCACAAGGCGAAAAGTGAAAGGAATTATCAAGAGAATGAAGAGATACCTCTCTCTCTCTCTCTCTCTCTCTCTCTCTCTCTCTCTTCATGTTATATGCCAGTGGTCTGGTTAAACTATTTTGATAGTAATAATATCGTATGATATTCAGTATTCTCCGTCCACCCAAGTGACACAGATGGAATGCAGAACAAACAATCTGATGGACAAAGTGGAGATGGATTCTCATGAATATTCACAAGAAAACCAGTGGTAGAAGGACTTGATACTGACCTCGCCGAGACTTGGAAATACCAGTCTGTCCTACTCACTAAGCGACTCTTCTTAGGTACGGAATGTTGAAAACTTCTTAAAAGGAGCGTTGGGTGATGCATAATACTATGGAGATGCCTTTCGGAATCGCATTTATCAGTTACAGGTCATTACGATTAAATAACAAGCAGTTTTTACCTACAGAGAGGACTCCTCGACGATAAATGCCATAACCATCAGTTTCGACACACACACACACACACACACACACACACACATATATATATATATATATATATATATATATATATATATATATATATATATATATATATATATATGTATGTATGTATAATTATATTTATATATATACATATATGCAAACACACCTTTTACCAGATATATAGATAGAAATAATATATATATATAAATATATATATATATATATATATATATATATATATATATGTATATATATATATATATATATATATATATATATATATGTATATATATATATAAAGGTAGAAAGAGAGAGTCTATCATAAGCGGCTTACATAAGAAAAAGGAGTTCACACAGGATGAAGAAGAAAGGAACAGGGAAGTGTTGTGGGCGTTGGGCAGGAGGGTCACCTACCCACAAAAGGTCACGAAGGTTGGTGTCGTCGTGGGTAGAAGGGTGGTTACGAGAGGGGTGGGGGATGGTCGAAGGCTTTCTCATTGGTATGTTGCAGCTGACGACGCCCTTATTAAACACTCTCTCGTGAGTCACCGGCTATGTAACGAAAAAGGTAAAAAATCCAAGTCACCATTTGGAATGTGACCCCATCTGGAGAGAAATACTCTCAGCTGTGCTGGAAAACCTTTTGCCTGGAATGGCAACAATGGCAAGTGCAACTTTGGGGAAAGCAGGTGGGATAAACAGTGGTTCTCTATTCAATTCAATTCAACCAGGGGGGAATTCCAGAGCTCACGGGGGGAATTATGACCACGGATTGGCAGGCTCAAACTGGCTCTAGGACCACACAAAATGCAGTGTGCATCGGTCCGCACTACTGAGAGGTCACGCTGGGCTTTCTCTCCGCCAGCTTGTGTGTTTGTGTTAGTATTTTGTTGCAAATTATTTTGGAATGTACCTTTTGAGGCAGACAATTTTCGAAAGGGGGTGGGGGCGGGGGCGAATGGCATTCTGACATATGGTGAATGGGTGCATGGGCCAAAAAAAGTTTGAGAACCACTGGGATAATCCATTCTTATTGCCGAATTTACTGCACGGGTTTGGTTTTATGGTCTATCAAAAGTACCACTAAGCTTCAGAAAAGGTCTTTTATTACTCAAAACTTGCCGTCGGAATGGCTCTGGAATCAATATAAAATGGGAGATGTGTACAGGATTTATCTCGGTGTACCTTGTTATTGCCGAACGATACAGGGGATCAAACCGTCAATTTACAGTGAGGCTTCTTTGTACCACGCATGCAGCCACCTACGGTTCACAAATAGCCTTTACCCTTTGTTGAGATGTAGCTTCATCTTCTGTGGAGGACCAAGTTAGGAACACACCATAAACAGAAATACTCGATGGAGATGTTCATTCAGTAACTTTAATTCATGATATAATTACATTGTTCGAGGCAACGTGCCCCCCTCTGAATATGTCACGCTCATTGACAATGTTGTTCTTAGGTGCATAGCTAATAATAATAATAATAATAATAATAATAATAATAATAATAATAATAATAATAAATTTTATTTCAGCTCAAGGCCATATACATGGAATATACAATACATACAATCTAGGTACATGAGATAACCTGATAAAAAATGATAATCGGCAATATCCTCACAGTTGCATAGGCGTAACTAGCGGGGAGGGGGGGGCAAGGGGGGCCACGTGCCCTGGGCACCGGCCTTAAAGGCGCGCCAAAATGAGCCTGGGGAACAATTTATGCGGCTTACAGGGAGATGTGAGAGAAAAAAATTATTTTGTATGACTATCATATATATACATATCATAAAGAGTTGCTAGTATTTGTATTCTTCCCACACACACACACACACACAAACACACTCTGTGTGTATGTGTGTGTGTCGTGTGTGTGTATATATACTGGCGTGATATACTGTGCAAAAACAGAAAACATTAGCATATTGAAATAACTGAAATGAGAGAGAGAGAGAGAGAGAGAGAGAGAGAGAGGGAGAGAGAGAGAGAGAATGATGGTGGTCCTTAAAACAACGTAATGTGGAATTTGAATTTTGAAGGATGGGTGTCGGTTGACCGGCCGAATCACACTCATATTGTTGGTAGAGCGATTGCAGTCAGGTCGTTCTTTTGGTAACTCTAGTTTCTCCTCTAACTTTTACCGTTCATATACTATACCATATATACAGTTTTCGAGAGTATGCCAAATAATTGCAGTGTGCTTTTCTAGCGAAAAAACAAAAAAAAGCTGTATTTGTCAGTTGTGACAACCACTCACTTAATCTAGCTGGTTTTCATGCAGCCGGTGAAGAATCAGTTACAGTAACCTTTTTTGGCACATTAGATGCACTGTACAATTTCTTCTCACGCTCAACAATGCGATGGGACAAGCTGAGGAAAGCTATGCCAATCACACTAAATTCTGAATCTGAAACCCGATGAAGTGCAAGAGAAGAGGCAGTTAAACCAATTTGTCACCACTTTGATGACTTGGTTATTCTACTGGAAGAAATGTCTACTGATCTGAAAGAAAATGTAAATACAAGAAGTGAAGCCAGTCAGCTGTTGCACCGGATTCTTACCTTTCATTTCCTTGCATTACTTTTCTTTTGGAATCTTATATTATCGAAAATAGACCGCATTCAAAAGAGACTTCAAGACCATCAAATAAACTTCCACAATGCTGCCAAAGACTTAAAGGCACTTGAAATGTATTTCAGTGAAAACAGAGAAGCAATCTGTAATGAGTCGCTCAGTGCAGCATTAGAACCATGTGAGGATTATGATGTTATGGTAGAGCTGAGGACCAGAATAAAGAAAAGGATGCCAGGAGAAACAGCTACTGATGTAGGCCTCAGTGCAAAACAAGAGATCATGCGTCTAATGAAAGGTACAATAGATAGACTGCGTACTGAAATGAAACAACGTAGGACAATCAATGTTGTATTTTGAATGTTAAATCTAAGCAGTTTCAGAAGCTGACAAATTAGCTTTCATTTTTTTTTATTCAGTTTTAATGAAAGTTCTTTGATTGGTAAGGGCTATTAGAGAATGACCAGTCAGATCATTACTCTAACTAACAAGTTTGCAACACTGTAAAGCTTGAGTGCATTTAAAAATTCTCTCTATAACTCTTTTTATCAATGCTAATTTACACAGTTTTTTTAGTTCAGAACTTCAGGATTGTGTATTGCTTTTTGATTTTTTCTTTTACAGATAATAAATCCTTATTTCATTTATTTATTTTTGTGCAGAATAGTGTTGGTAAAATATTTGTATCTCCCTCAATAATGTTGGTATCACTAAACTCCATGACTTTAACTAACGAGTTTGTATCACTGTGGAGCTTGAGTGCATTTAAAATTTTGATCTAAAACTGTTTTTATCAATGCTAATTTCCACAGTTTTTCAATTCAGAACTTCAGGATTATGTATTACTTTTTGAGTGTTTTTTTTAAATACATCCTTATTTTTTTTTTTTTGTGCAGAATAGTGTTGGTAAAACTTTTGTGCCTCCCTAAATAATGTTGGTAACACTAAGCTCCATGATTATATCTTCTGGTAATAAATAATGTTAACTTGTGCTAGTAAGCTCAATATACCTTCTGGCAGCAAATAATGATAGCTTGTTCTTCATGTTGTCAACTGAATCATTGTGGTACAATCCAGAATCCTTAAGATTTATTCCATGACAAAGGGCGCTATTTTCTCTGCTTGTCCTGGGCGCCAGTAACCCTATTTACTCCTCTGCACAGTTGCTGAAGAAGTAGAAAAAACAGTACTCATAGTAATGGTAATGTGACAGTAATAATACTGAGAATGATAGTAAAAAAATATTAGAAATGATAAAAATTTCAAAAAACAGATTGCATACAATTAATTTCCAGCTAGGATTACCCTTGCAAACTCGCGAAGGTAACAAGATGAGCGTGCAGTTATCCAACCTGAAAGGAATTTAACCGCAAACTGCAAGGACTGTGGTTGCAATTATCATAATGGTCCAGAACGAACACACCTGATCTAATGCCTTTGTTGATTCATAAATTACACAGTTTAATTAATTTCGCCTTCTGTAAACAGTATAAATAACCAGATATACTCAAGAAATGCCGTATACATCTAAGTATTTTTCATTTGTTTAATGATCTAAATTAAAATAATTGTTTTCTTGCTTGACAAGAAAATGGAAGTTAGAATATCTCAGGAAATTCTACGCCTAAAGTCTATCGTTTCGTGTTAAAAATTCCGACGACATTCATGGTTTCTTACTTAATGCGTTTCTGACTAACTCTTATGCTTAAATTCCCAAAAATATAGTGAATAAGCTTTTAGTATGATTAAGGATTAATTATCGATGAATTCCTTAAGGGCATATGAATAAAGCGTTGTACGCTATTCATTTTTCTTTATTCTTTCTTTCGTTTTTCTCTTTCCTCCATTCTTCAGCGACTTTCTCCTTTTACCCGATTTCGTTGCTTCTTTTTCTTTCTTTCTTGTTTTTTTGTGGTATTTTATGCCTTACCACGTTTTTTCTCACATGAAGTCAATGTAATATATTACTTTCATTATCTTTCCATCAATATTATTATTATTATTATTATTATTATTATTATTATTATTATTATTATTATTAATTCAACTAGAAAGCACAATTTATGTCTGGAATGACCACTTAGGAACTTCCAGTAATAGCACATACAACCAAACTTACAAAATTCGGTTATATTTGCGAGTCAGGTAAAAGCAATTATGTTATAGAAGAAGAAGTAGAAGAATGAGAGAGAGAGAGAGAGAGAGAGAGAGAGAGAGAGAGAGAGAGAGAGAGATTTAAGAAAAGTGTAGGAAGTTCCTGGACGCCGTCTTCTTTTTTCTTGAAGCCGAGCGGGAAGACCAGTGACGCACAAACCGCGACCAGAGATTGCCGTGTTAATTCTGACCTCCCATCGTACAGTACACGCAAGCAAGAAACCTACGACCCGACGGAGTGCACGCTTCGTGCTCGCTTTCTCCCTTGGGAATGAGAAAAGAAATGAAAGTTGGTACTGTCTATTTTCTTTTCAGATATGTACGAACATTTGGATGTTTACTAGACAGTGACAGCCACGGGTTTTAACCCGTTATGTATCCACCTATGCGGCGTGTTTAGTACAAGCCCGTTGGGGATTACCGTAAAAAATTAAACAAAAGACTGTAAATATCATAAAGATAATGACCCCGCAAAAGTATTAGTCCTAGATAAAGACCCCCGAACTTTGTTGGAAAGATCCGTACATTTGTATACATTTTTTAGTATTCTTTCCTTAGGTTTATGATATCTAATACATGCTATAAGAGACCTACAGTGTACTGTGTCTGCGTTAACTGAAAGTCGAGAGCTGACGTAAGTTTCTCTGAGGAAAAACTAGTTTATTTCAGCATTTTCTCTTGTAAGAGTTTTGCTTGATTCGTTAAGTAATCTTTCACTTATGTTTCCCCATTTTTATATTCGTGCTCTGTTTTCTCCTTTCCAAATGACTTTTCACTGCGAGCATCATCAGTGAATTTTAAAGTATTCATACTTAGAGTATTATGCGTTACAAGGATAGTTTTTTTAAAGTATTTTTAACTTTAGGAACTCAGTTCAAACCCGCAAATTACGTTCATTGAGCTGAGCTCAATACACAAGCACACACACATATACCCATATACAGATATATATATATATATATATATATATATATATATATATATATATATATATATATATATATATATATATATATATATATATATATATATATATATATATATATATATATATATACACACACACAACATATATATATGTATATATATATGTTTGTGTATCTACATATATATATACATGCGTATTTGTGCGTGTGCGTTTATGCATATACACATGAATTCACAGAAGAGTCGTTATTAACATTAGTGCACTCTTTCATAAGCGGTAAAGGAAGTTCAGCCAGTTAACATCTGAATTTAGGAAAAATAACGAAGAGCCGGGCAACAAACGGGAGACATGAAGAAGAAAGGGAGGACTTCAACGTCCAGTACTGCTTGGTATAACGAACGACAGACACGGGTCTGACACCTGATAATGTTACTGGGTTAAATCAGGGTCTCCGAAGCCCATTTTCCCATTTGGTATTTATTTGTTTGTTTGTTTGTTTGTATGGCACATCTTTTGGCCTTTCAACCACAGAGGTTATTGGCCTTGAAACGTGTAACGGCAGGACCTCCCTTGCGTCCAGCCATAAGTGGAATCGTAGCACCGTCAGTTCAACGCTGGTTAAATTACGGATCTCATATTTCAAATGCGACAAAAAAAATAGGGTTAGTGGTCTTCTTGTGTGTGTGTGAGTGTTTCAGGTCTAACTTTTAATCTACAAGAACAAAAACATCCGGATTTTTTAAACATCCTCTAATGTTAATTTCTCTCACTTCTCTAGCTGTGATGTTCCTTTAAGTTAAGTATCTATCTTTAAGCAGAGAGAGAGAGAGAGAGAGAGAGAGAGAGAGAGAGAGAGAGAGAGAGAGAGAGAGAGAGGCCATCTGGTAATGTTATAAAAAAACGAGCCTGAAATAATTATTCATATAAAAAACAAGACTCCCCATGGTACATAATTATATTATATCAAAGTATCACGTGGAGCCATGTTATCACAGTAGCGATGCCCAACAGTTCAAGATATGAACAGAAAGCCGGGCAAAATAAGAAAAACAAGTCACCAAGAAAAATAATTTAAACATGTCACCAGTCATAGCGGATTTCCTCTTGTTAGTTCCTCAGATACTTATGCAATGACACTGAATAAAGTGCCATCAGAACAAAATCAATGTCAATGACATACCAGCAACTCAAAAGACGTTGTATTTGTGAAACGCTAGCTGTACCGTAGATAGCAGTGTTGCCGAAATTAGGAAATAAACTCTGCGCTACTGAGGAAAAATGATTGTGCCAACCTCTGATGTGTTAGGAAACCTATGGCTGATCTTCAGAATTTAAATGAGTATTTTCATTGCTGGAACACCTTTATGAGGCGTAATTGACGAAAAACTCCAAAGTACAGAATGCCCCACAAAAAATCAGGAAATTTGGGACAGTTTCTTTCATTGTTGGAGACAGAAAACAGTTGTTATTAACAGAAACGTTGTAAAAACAGAACAAAAACACAAATGTTAGACGTGGTGTTCAAAATGCTTTCCGTAGGCAGCTGCACAACGACATAGACTGTCTAGCCAACTTCCAGTCGCCCTTTGGATGACTTCAAGCTTCCATAATGTAAATCCAAAATTTCTTGGTTTTTTGTGGGGCACCCTGTAGATGAGTTCTCAGCACGGCTTTTGTCGCTTTTTGTTCTCCCCCCGGTTGAAAGTTAACGCCAGAACCACGTTTCAACTTTTCTTTCATTATGGAAAGGTGTGATGACTCATGGTATGAAAAAAAAAGGCGGACGCGGAGATAATAACGAATACCGCATGATAGAGCTTGTGTGTGCATCGAAATTAAAAACGTTTATTTTACACTGAAAGGCTTTGGCTGAAGAAGGCGAATGAAAATGGCTCTCAGGTACTCATGAATGACTCTCTCTCTCTCTCTCTCTCTCTCTCTCTCTCTCTCTCTCTCTCTCTCTCTCTCTTTCTCAAATTTAGTGATGCTGCAAACATTCCTGAGGTCATGATGACTTCAGTTTTAGAATGTCTGTCGATCTCGAGTATTTGCCGATAGTCCCTGTCTGTAAAACTGAATTCGAATTGATCCATAGTAAGGAAGTACGACTCACGCCAGATAGCACTGGTAGTTTACGTGTTTGTAAGTGTCTGCAGCAAAAATAAATTCCAATGTTTATCCCATCATATTAGTCATCTAGAAAAGATTAGTGTTACTGTATGGCCACTGATAATAATTTAACCACAACAAACGTATCCTAGTTTTTCGTCTTTTTTTTTTGCTCAAATGAATAATTTCAGAAAAACTAAGCAGCTTCATTAAAGCTGTCAAGGCGTATCTACTTGTGCTGAATTTCACAAACCTTCCTACAATATAACGATTCAGGAATCTGCGACAGTTAATATTTAGGTTACTCTAATTCCGTTGAGACAACCTTGCAAATAGCTTGTAGTCACAAGATAATTATATAATTTTTTTAAAAAATTTATGATATTTTCCAAATTTTAATTGAGAAACCACTCTTAAACTTATTTGTATGTTGTAATTGTATCATGACAGTTCCAGTCACATCTAGAACCAAATCAAGATGATCGCCAATATAAAGTTACCTGACCTTCAGTCCGTATCCAGCCATCCTATTATTATTATTATTATTATTATTATTATTGTTCAGTAGATGAAACCTATTTATATGGAACAAGCCCACAGGGGCCATTGACTTGACATCCAAGCCCCCGAAGAATATGATGTTCATTAGGAAGAAGTAAGATGAAGCTGAGGGGAATAAAGAAAGAAGAGATACCACTCATTAAAAAAGGAAAAAAATAATTTAATAAATAGGTAAAAATGTATCAAAATGCAAGGGAGAATTTATGGTAAAATTTTCTCTGGATCTAAATTCCTATCCAGAACATGGCCAGAATCAACTGAAATCCTACTGAGGTTTGCTTTCTTTGAAGAAGTCATGAAACTCTCAGTACGCTTTCGTCAGTCCTCGTGGTAAGATAACCTCACCACATCCTCGGAACTGTATCCAAATCCAAGTTCAAATTTGAGCATCAGGACATTTGGTCATGGACGTCCTTTCCAAAGAATCGGACTCAGGATCAGTGGTCTTCCCTGGACATCTCACAGAATTCCTTTCTTAATTTTTGTGAAATCTGTTTATTTGAAAATAAAAATAATAATACATCGGTTAGTCAGTCATGGCTAAAACGTAAACTCGTTACGGAGGTAATTGGATTTGGCACCTACTTCTAAAGCTCTCAATACATTAAGTTATTTAAAAGTAAAATAAAGTTGATTGACCCGGTGAGATGCTTAACTTAGTATAAAAATATTGACTAAAAATGTATTGCATATTTACCTAAGTAAATCTGCGAAGAACTGTAAATAAGTCTCTCTCTCTCTCTCTCTCTCTCTCTCTCTCTCTCTCTCTCTCTCTCTCTCTCGGGGTGTGTGTGTGTGTGTGTGTGTGTGTGTGTGTGTGTATCTATCTGTCTGTCTTATGAGGACATGATGCACTAGCTACAACTCGAAGCGACAATCATTCGTTTTATTTATTTTTTTACCGTACCGTAGTAAGGGTGCAATATCTGAGAAAAAATGTGACAACATGCAGGACCTACTCTCTCTCTCTCTCTCTCTCTCTCTCTCTCTCTCTCTCTCTCTCTCTCTCTCTCTCTCTCTCTCTCTCGCCTCTAAGAAAGACATGATACACTAGTTACCTTTTGAAATAGCAATTATCTTCACAAACTTTGAAAAATGTTGGTGAGTGTTCTTAAAATTCTAGTAAGGTCGCAAGAATACCCGAGAAACACGTGATGAAGAATACTAGACCCATGAATTAGTTTACAACTTTTTTGTAACCTAAGAAACCTATCAGTATTTGTGTAATCCAGCCTCACGAATTTTCATGAAAACAGCAACAAAGATAGGCAGGTATCAACTCTAGTTATGGAAGGTAACATAGGAAGACTGGAGGGCCAACCCGGATGTGGCTCCACCTTTTGGTATAAATCACAAAATTGTTTTCGAGAAGTGTAGGGCGAACGAGGTAAACTCTGTGAGATCATAACAGACGCACTGAGCAACACAGTTGATTTTGGGGAATGACTAACACCGTTGATCTCTTCCAGTGAGTTAATATATGCTATTACTTCACGGACGAGGTTACATTTCTTGGAAAGCTCTTGCTCTGTACGCGTTCCTCGGAAATATCCACCTATGCTAATAAAATTATAACTCATTTCAGACACTAGCGCATCATCGGGATTCTCGTACTTACTCGGTAAACATTCTGATTTACTTTAATAAGACTTAAGCTGAGGTGTGTATAAGACAGGATTGGTAATTCGTGTATCAGAAATTCTAAGATTTGTGGTCACATCCCCACATTTCCATTAATTTTTTTCTTTTATTAAATCTGCTGCAAAGTTTCAAAGACGACTCATTTAGTGTTAGTGCCCAGTAGTTTATTTTCATCTTGCTCTTTATCACTCAAGACCAGGCCACTTTTGAAACAAATTTACAGGAATTAAAATATTGAATTCAAAGCAAACTATGTATTCTTCCAGTGCTTCCTTAAAGGATTCAGCTACTTTTTTTTTGTCCAAAACACGAAATCCCAGAAGTAAAGTTGCCTAAATTTTTGCTACATAAGAAAAAATTAGCATCTCTGCTTTTGCTGTAGTTATCTAAATAAGGGCATTAGTTGAAACGACCTTTCGGTATAATTTCGTAATTTATCGAGCTGTGATTCATAGATGCATTCTCTTCCCTTGAAATATGAAAGATTACCTTCCCAGTTAATCAGCAGAGGTTGCAGGCCTCCCAAATGCCCAACTTCGTATTGACTTTCAACAAATACCGCGAGTTTTATATACGTTCAACTTCTGTAGAGGGCCGGGGACGCCGGGTGTGGTTAGAGTACATAGGTCTACCCCTCAGTCATCAGCCCCAGCGGCCAGGTTTCCTCTTGTCCTAATTTGGGTGGAGAAGGAGATTGGCCGATAGGCATAATGTGCATATGTTAAGTCTCTAAGATAGTGAGCAACAGGGCAATAATGTCCTGTTCCTTACCTTTGTAGCTTCAAATTTTCTAACCTCTGCTTCTCTTGCTTACAAGACAACTATATCAGCAATACTTTCGACAGATGAATTTTACATTCCGTAAAAATGAACTGACATTAGCATCACAATACTAATTTTAATTATTTTGAAATGTTTATCATGAGATGTAACATATTTTAAATTGAAAATACTTTACAGTTTGATATATGTTTTGAGCATATGGACTTTAATAAATCTGGTCATAACAAAAAAAAAAAAGCAAACTGGTGACGTTTATTTGTCGGTTTGGCAAGAACTTTAAGAATTTGTCATTGTAATCCTCCTTTTGTTTAGGTTAGTTTGTCTGAGTTTAAACTCGCACGCCAGGCCTTCTTATTCATTTCAGAACCTTATCATCATTTATGAACCGCCATTGTGCAAGACCCCATGCTAGCATAAACCCGTTTAAATTCAATCTGTATTAACCAGCAACCGTAGTCTCCACTTAATGTGAAAAGTACTAAAATAAAATGCACGCCAGTAAGTACACTTAACTTGAAATTTTGAGGCATACTTATTTTATCATAACAATTCAAAATGAACTGCTATCCATATAAAACAATCTGATGGCCATCGACTGGTGAACTAAACTTTCACACAATAGAATGAGTAAAACTGAAAAGATCAAGCAAAGAAAAGCTAAAAGGAGGATTATATGCCTTCTTGTAGGAAAAATAGAAGAAAAAAGAAAAACATAATAAATATGTACAGGTGAATCATAAAATTTTTATGAAAAAATGACTGAATAAAATGACACCTTGCTTAAATAAAAACTTACCAAACGTGGTAAAAAAAAAAAAAAACCATACCCGGATTCCACGAAACGTTCTGGCCACAGCGAGAGAAACTCACCACTCGGTATTCGAGCCTTCTTCTTCTTCTTCTTCTTCTTCTTCTTCTTCTTCTTCTTCTTCTTCTTCTTCTTCTTCTTCCAAAAATGCTCACCAGCAAGTTCTCTTACTCTTCTGGCAAGCTTGAATGACAAAATAATGTCACAACTGATTTTATGATTCAGTAATTTCTTTCTCCTGAGCCGATGTTTGTAAGATTCATCCAGTCTATGAAAACAGTGAACTATTCTTTTTCTGCTATAAACGGGTGCCCACCTTTATGTGCTCATGGCTTCAAGTAAAGCATTAAAATGTTTATATCAATATTTATATTATAGCGCATAGAAAATATATGAACATAAAAATGAAAGCAGTACTGAGATATTAATGTCAGCTTTGTGAATGAATGCACATTTATTTTTTAAGTACATTGCTGATATTTTTGGTTATATATTTCATGAGAAATTAACCTTAATACTCACCCACAAACAAACGTACACACACATACATGTATATATATATAGTATATGTATATATATATATGTGTGTGTGTGTATAGATAGATAGATACGTGTATATATGTATGTATATATATACATATATATATATGTGTGTGTGTGTGTGCATGAAATGTCGATGTGTTGCCAACGAGAGAAGAAAAGAATGATACTGCCAAGAGAAGTAGAAATGGTAAACGCTCAATTCAGAGCCCTTATTTTAGATGTAATTCAGTCTCCTTACAAAGTTGATAAAATGTAAGAATGATAGGAATTTTCTTACGTCCTCACTCAAAATCCTCTAGATTATTCAGTTCTAAAGGTTGAGAACATTTCTCAAAGTTATCAACGTATGAAATTAAAGAAGCGTTTCACTACCTGCAAATTTTAAAGCCACAAAAAAAAATCGAGTCAAGGTTTGCGGCCTCCAGCCAGACATCACAGTCATCGGTCGGCTTTCGTGGTTCTCTAGACGGTAAATGGTCTCTGAAAAGTAATAATAATAAAGTCCATGATTACAAGCCCAGAGTTCATAATCGTTCTTTTCGAATTTCCTGGATGTTATAACAATTGCAACTAATGCAACAGAAAATATATAATACTTGATGCAAAAATTACGACATCCCTTTAAAAGGTGACAGTTCCTTATAGGGAAAAACTTATGTATTTGTATTGCAATTAAACAGAAAAAGTGTGCTTTAACTAACACTATAAAACGAAGCATACACCACCTCACAGTAAAAAAAAAATGCTTTCCAGAGCACCTGCTATGACTTATGATGTACACGTACCAGTAAAAGCAAGTGCTTTCACGGGAGGAGTTCAGCCTTGTGGACTGAGATTTAATGTCATAATCGGACAAGTCAAACTGGAGAAAGTGGACGTACTACCATCCTTCCCTAAGGTGAAGCACTGGCTCCTCCAGCCTTTTACTTTGGTTACGTTCAGGTGCTTCCAGTCGTTTCCTTAAAGCCGTTTTCCACGTAGCGTTTCATTAAGTAGTTTTTCAGTTGTTTCATCTCTCTCTCTCTCTCTCTCTCTCTCTCTCTCTCTCTCTCTCTCTATATATATATATATATATATATATATATATATATATATATATATATATATATGTGTGTGTGTGTGTGTGTGTGTGTGTGTGTGTGTGTGTGTGTATGCTCCTGGAAACGTATCAGCAATGTTTAGGAACTTGTTCACTCACTTTTTAGAATTTACTGAACGCAGCCATCGCTTGACCAAGTAACGTAACCTCTGACCCCGGAACTTCCACTGAAACTTGCAACTAAAATCCCATATCCCAAAAGGCGTTTCAATATAATGATAAACACTGGATTTGACAGCTGAAGAGAGAAGGGTAGTTTTTTTGTTCAGTTTCTTATCTTGCATTTGTTCTTTATGTTTCCCACATATTAGTAATGAAGAAGAGCTTCGTCAAGTTTGTCCGTGAAAGTAACAAGCGCAGATTGTGGAATTCGAGCCATGAGCTTGCTGTTTCTGGTGACACCCAAATACGGCTGCTTTCTTCGATTATGTAACATCAGTCTTTGCTTTACTGTCTTACTGTTTTTGCTCTTCTTCTTACTCCCTTTGAACCTGATACAACCACTTTTGGCTTGCGTTCATTATTCGAAAGTGACTCCATTTTCAGCATCGCTTACAGGTGTGGTTAGTTATTGACGTATTATTAAAAAATAGATTAATAAATGCTAGCCCGTTCGCAGCCCAGATGATTCCAAACAGGTTTAGTTTGGTAAGAAAAGTCGTAGGTTTGTGGATAAAGTTTACGGAAGAGGAAAATAATGTTGGATAAAAAATGAGCAACAATTGCACTGGTTTCTATACGTACGCGTTCAGAATGCTATGATAAACAAGAAATCTCTCTCTCTCTCTCTCTCTCTCTCTCTCTCTCTCTCTCTCTCTCTCTCTCTCTCTCTCTCTCTCTCTCTCTGGGACAACTTGGAAGACTGTCAGTAAAATGTACAAATACCTCTGACCTTAATATTTTTTTCATGGACTAGGGGCACTCATATGTATAAGAGAAAGAAGAGAGAGAGAGAGAGAGAGAGAGAGAGAGAGAGAGAGAGAGAGAGAGAGAGAGAGTAAAACTAATCACTAACTCTTTTTAAAACCAGTTTACTCTTGGATTGTCAAAGTCCCAGAAGACTAAATCGTACACTGTCACCCCAATTCTATTGGAATTTCCTCTTCTCCTTTATCGCGAGGTTTCGCAACTACAGCTTCAAGAATCTGCTGAGATTTGGATAAATGACTGAAAAATTCATAGCTGATTAACAAATATGAATTTAGTAGTAGGTATCTTTTTATACACACTGACCAAAATTCAAAAAATCATCGCATGAATATCAAGACTGTCTACACTGTGAGGAAGGAATTCAGACCTGGTTATTTTTATCAGGTTCGCTTTCAACATTCAACACCTACTTATGATCAAAGTTCTGTAGATGGTTGTTATTAAGGTGTAATCTTCATACATACTTATATAGAAGTTAGTATACTACATGTGAATAAAATTATAAAGAAAGTTCATCTAATCTTATAGTTACGCACTTAATAAACAAAAAGTTTTTGTACAAAAGCATTCCTAAACCAGCGAAAGTAAACTGACAAGGCGAGATGAAGAACCTGGCAAGCTTAGCCAACAGGTGTGTCTTACATTCCTGGTGTGTGTATATATATATATATATATATATATATATATATATATATATATATATATATATATATATATATATATATATATATATATGTGTGTGTGTGTGTGTGTGTGTGTGTGTGTGTGTGTGTGTATTCACCTATAAGACTTTCCCTTTTAGAGGAGTTGCCTTCAGAAACTTTTGCCCTCTTGATTCTCAATTAGTATCTTGGTAGGAAGTAAGTAGACCCGTGTTCTTTCCCTATTCCCAGCAGATACAGCCACTGTTGACTACCTGCACAGTAGTCTACGTTTGCAAAAGTGCACCACGCATAATATGGGCGTGCGTATGTGTAAGACGGAAGAAATTGTAATTAAAAGGTGTAAAGATGATGAATAATGTAGTTATAAATAAAACGAGTGTAAAAAACAATTTAGCTTTAAAGCTAATGGTTGCCAATAAAGAGACGACGTCCAAAATTAATGCAGGCCTTTGTCGATTGGGTGGGCCATTGGAGTTGTATAATTTAGAGGATGGAAGATAGGAAGCTCTAAGTTTGCAAGATGGGGAAGGGCCAACGTATGAGAGATTGCTGAGGATATAAGGAGAAAAATGGAAAGGTACCTGCAGCTGAAACATTTATACACCGTGTGCTGCGGTATAATGGTAACAAAGTAACTGAATGGTCGATCGAGGTGTGTAAGGCCATCTGGAGAAGGGAAAAGTTTCAAGGGACTTTGTGAAATTACTGTTCTTCTGTAAGGTGACAAGGTGATGACGGTGACTGTAAGTCTCGATACTACTTAATATACCAGGGAAGGTGTATGGTAGTCTTTCAGTTTCAAAAACATTACAGATAACAAAAATACTGATAATAAACTGCGGTGAGGGTCTGAAAAAGAAAAAAGGACATATGGATGAGGTGTTTCTTTTAAAACATCTGTGAAATATATCTAACAGTAAATGGAAATTCTGTACGAAGTTTTTTGTACTTAGATAAGGCTGATCAGAACTGACAGACGTGATATGGTGTTGTTGATAAATATGGTGTAAATGCTCATTTGGTGAGACTGGTCAGATGTTCTATGAAGACATTAAAGCCTATGTTAAACTACGCTGAAGATTCACTGGGGACAATTGCAGTACATGTGTAAGTTCTTTGACTTTGTGCCGTCTTTTGTCAACATAATTGTCGGAAGATGACCACTTAGGTACTGTGGTACTGTTGACATCTTCAAAGAGCTTTAATACTGTGGCTCACTTGACTGAGTTTGGTGGATTTGCTTTTCTTTTTTCGCATGCATATCTAAATATATCATGGTTTATTTGTTCCTTCTCTCTGAAATGGATTGTAATGTTCCTCATTGCTATAGACATCATCAGTGAGTGACACTTCTGTAGAGGTCATAAAGATACATACATGCATAAATACACATAGATTTATATATAAATATATACATATATACTGTATATATATATATATATATTTATTTATTTATTTATTTATTTATATATAAATATACATAGATGTGTGTGTGAGTGAGTGTGTGTAAGTCGGGTGGTATCCGGGGTTTGGATATCTTCGAGAATGTGCACTTTTATTCACTTTTTTCAAATTTATCTCTGGTAACTCTAGGGAGGAGGGGTTCCTAGTAATCTACTATTAATTGCCGGTCCTCATTATTAGGAGAGGACTGGATGCAGGTTTCTTATTTTTTTACTGATTAACTCTTGTATTTTCTTCATATCCATTTTTAGTTAATAAGCTACTGAATTCGGACCAGACCTTTGTTGACAGGTTTCCGGTTTGCAGGCACAGAAACGTTCGAATGCCCTTCTCACGCAGTTAGTAACGACAGAAAACTTTTAATACTCGTTGCAACACCTTCAGCATTCTAGCACCTTCCAATGTTGGTTGACTTGCGGCATGCAAAAGACGAGAACTGGAATCCACCCATTGCACTGCAGTAGCTGGGAAATCTGTCAAAAAACTGGACCTGAGCAGAAAAGTTGTAGTCAATAGTAGGTATCATGTCTGTTTGACAAAAGAGTGTATTTATAGAAAACTGAAGAAATTTAAGAAGACTCTCTTACATAATAAAACAGCCTTAAATGAAAACAAGTAAAAAATGCGCCGAAGTTTCTTCGGCGCAATCGAGTTTTCTGTACAGCGTATAATGCTATATGAAACTCTCCGCCACGGACCATGAAACTCTCAGCCGCTGTCCATGAAACTTTCAGCCACAGCCCTGTGGTGGCCTGTGTTGTTGGCACCTATAGCGGTGCCAGACGCACGATCATGGCTAACTTTAACCTTAAATAAAATAAAAAAAAAAAACTACTGAGGCTAGAGGGCTGCAATCTGGTATGTTTGACGATTGGAGGGTGGATGATCAACACACCAATTTGCAGCCCTCCAGCCTCAGTAGTTTATAAAATCTGAGGGCGGACGGACAGACAAAAAGTCATCTCAATTGTTTTCTTTTGCAGAAAACTATTGAGATGACTAAAAATGAGGCACTGAGAAGACAACTTGCTCTTTCATGTACGAGTGCATTGTCAAGATGCAATTATACGTAAAAAGTTTTGTAATTACAAGAGAAAAGTGAACAATATACGCGAGTATATCTTTGATAATGCCAAAGGAAAACCCTTGTTGTGAAAGGGTTGAATATACAAGGTTCAGTAATAAATAACTTACGCAAGAGGGGCTTAGGAAATCCTAGGGCAAAGCGGGGCAATCGTTGGCCAAGTCTTGTCACTCGTCCAAAGAGGACATTGCAAGAAAATAAAAAGAAAGTCAGCCCCAGGACGGAAATTCTTAGATGCCTTTTTTTCCGTGATGGCTGATAGACAAGTCATTCCCGGAAAGGGAAAGTAACCAGTTTCAATGCAAAAGTAATCAGATTCAATGCCAGTAAGGTGATAACTGAAAATTTAAAAGCTACTGGTCTTTTCTTTAGAAAAATTCTCTCCATCATAATGAACGTTGCATTGGCGATATTTAAAATCATCTTATCTTTATGTTTATCTGTTAATAATTAGTTTAGTTACTGCCCAGGATCTCTTCATAAGTTAAATGTTATTCGCATAAGCTTAATAATAAAGCGCTAGGTAAACTTATCGGGTGAAATGCTGAAATTTTTATGCAATATCAATCATTTTAAAAACATAGATTGCTACTCGCTGCAATTATGATAAAACAGGGACCCAGTATATAAAATCCTTAAACATCACTGTCCTGTGAGTCAGGAACTACAGTAAGTGTGTCAGGGTTGCAATCGTATTATTGCTTTAAGTTTCATTACAGAGAACAGTTGACTAATAATATGTGCAATATGACATCATTTAGAACGCCACTACGCTGCTCTGCGACCTTGAATTTTGAGTTGTCCTCTACTTATTGTAAAATGCGGAATTTACTATTTTACTTGCATAATTCATGATTATAGTAGTAGTAGTAGTAGTAGTTGTTGTTGCTGTTGTTGTTGTTGTAAAAGCGGTCGTCGTGATATTGTGAAACTGCTGTGAAGAGAGAATGAAACTATTCCTCGTTCCATGACATATTAATTCAAGCTAAGAGAGGTGATGCAAGGGCAACGCATAAGATCATCTCCGGTTCTTCTGACGACAATTTTGCTCGACAGAGCCAGTGTTGGCACAAAGCCAGCTTAGTTCAGCGATAACAAAATCATAGCGTTGTGCTCGATCTGGATATTGTGATTACGGTCACAGAAGCTACATTTTTTCTTATACAAGTGATTTTAATGTCATGTCAGTTTTGTCATGGGCCGTTTTTAAGTTCACGGATTTGTCGAACACAGTGATGACTTAATAAACATCGACTTCATGAGACTGAGACTATATCAATTTTAAGATCAATAGGTTGCTAACTAAACCTCTGTGAAACTCAAGACGTGACAGTACAATTAGCGTAGATGTCAACAGCATATATCTCATCATCCTCGTGGCGTTTCGCTACGTGCACAGAGACTGTGTAGACACTGGAGGTGATGACAGTTGCAGTAATGATAGTAATAGGTCGTTTTCATCACCATCACAATCATCATCATTTTATTATTTACGTTGCAGTCGGAATAAGACACCCATATGAGAGTAACTTCTAGTCTTAAAATCGGAAATCTTCTTGAAGTGACAATCAGTACAAATTACATGGTAGTATGTCTCACAGAATCTCACTCGTTTAGTTGATCGCCTCTATCCATCTCAGTGATTATGTAGCAGCCATATCTATGTTCCAAGTCATTTTCAGACAACGCAAAACTTTTAAAAAATTACCCCGTACGGAGGTAGCCCGGTCAGTGGGCCTCTCTTGGTGCACTCTAGGCATTACTGAAAAGCTGTTTCCAGCGTCCATTCAGACCCTAGCAGCATGCACTTTTTAGCTTTGTCTTTGCCTCCATTCCCCTTCCTTTCTTCATTTTTGCTGTCCAACCTGTCTACAGTAACTGTTACCTCATAGTGGAACTGTGGGGTTGTCTCCCAGTTCCATCTTTAGACCCTCGCGCTTTATTTCCTTTACTTTCTGGACCTCTGTAAGTCCAACCTCTCCAACTCCTTATTTTCACATTTGTAAGCGCTGAATGACCCAAGGTGCCCTAGTGCTTGGATTGACGGCCTAAATTTCATGAATCTAAAGAAAAAAATTACACTTTATGTAATTTTAGAGACCTTGGAATTTTATTTTAGGTCTTTGTAATTGCATCCATTTTCAAGTTTTTTCAGACGATTGTCTTTATTCATTATTAACATTAGAAAATAGTTTTAAGACACTTCTGTCTCCTGTTATTCCACACGTATCTCCCAGGGAAGTGGGGAAGATGTTGTGACGAAGCTGTTTCTCGCTTCTAATAACAAAAGAATCAGACAATTTTGTGGGGCTATCGAAATACAACGAGTCAGGGAAATGTAGCAAAAGCTCATCAGCTCCACAATATTTTTCCATTATTTCTGGCCAGGAGGCAGGTGATATGAGTTTAGGTTTCCTTCGATAACAGGTTTTTGGACTTCTTGTTCCGAAGTTGTATTTGTTGGTTCGATACCGTTGCCTTAGGAATGATTCTTGGTGGTTAGTGCATCGAAGCCAATGATGAGTTGCCCTGGACCAGAAGAGAAATTATGAAGATCATATTGTGTCTTGATAAATGTGCTAAATCACAGCCACAGATATCAGACGAATAGCCTCGAAATAAGAGAGCTGAAATCGTTTTACAGTTCGTAAAGACATCGCATCAGCCTTTAAAGGTACAAGAGGTGTAGATATTTCGCAGATTCGCAGGCATTATGAACAAGGAAAGACAAACCGGAAACGTAACATATAGCCTATTCGACATTTTGTTCCACGAGCATATCCCCCCCCCACCAAAAAAAAAAGCTAACCTTGGACTGTGTATGTTTAAAGATTTTATAGAGAACGAGCGAAATACAGGAACTTTGTACGTATTTTCCAGTATTTTCGTTTTACGACAGAGGTATCTATTTTAACATCACAGTCTTTAGATCGCATTTCTTGACACTTACAAAAATTAACTTCCCTCATTTAACCTCGATACTTTGTAAACTGTTATGAATCATGTCTATCGAGGATGACAGTGTATATTTGGACATTTTTCTACGAACCACTCTTTCATTATAGAGTCATCATTTTGTAGAAGTGATCATCAATATAAATCGATAATTTGAATTGATGAGACCACAAAGTATACCCTTTCTACTTTAATTATAAATAATAAATAATATTCTTGTTTCTCAAAGAAATAATTATAAACTCATCTTCCCTGGCGATGATCATTCCTTATCAGGCTCCAGGAAAAATCACCCTTGAAATACATACCAATATTGTTTCCAGGAAGTTTTTGTTTTTTGCACTGTGATGTAATTTCCAAACTCCGACCCGGCAAGTGGCCCCCCCCCCCTCCAACAAAAGTAGTAAGGTTCAGTTCCGCACCCTGGTTAAAACTCTGCTTCCCTTTTACAAAACGAAGGATTTCACTCCAGAAACCCTCAGCTTTATCAACATCATCACCTCTCTCTCTCTCTCTCTCTCTCTCATCCAGGATCTTGGCATTATCTTGTTCCTGATGTAATTTTATTTTTTCCCCAAGAAAAAAAAAAAACAAGAATGGATTCGAGGGAAACACGCCCCGCCGGTCCCTTTACCTACGAAGGTGAAGTTCACGGTCAAGGCCCAAGGGCTGACTCCAGTGCCCGGTTTCCGTGTTTTTTTTTTTCTTCTTCTTCTTTTGGTTGCTTATCCTGGTAAAGTATTTATTCCTACTTTTTAGCCTTTTTTTGTATTATCCTTTTCCTTCTATTTGTTGCTTTTTTTTTCTTGCCACTATTTTTTTCTAAATTCGTATTGGGTCTTTTCCTTAAAACGATATTCATTTTTATTCCTTGCACGGCCAGCCCCATGAGAGCTGAAATTCAGCTCGGTGGTCTGGTTAAACTACTTTATAATAATAATAATTTATTCCTTGCAAAATTTCATTTCCACTCTTTATCCTTTCTGCTATTTTTTGCTCATTCTAAAGCAAAGATTAATGGTCTTTGTCATTTAGTTATATGTGCTCAAAGTTCCATTCTTTATCCTTTCTGCTATTTTTTGCTCATTTTAAAGCAAAGATAATGGTCTTTGCCATATTTGCTCAAAGTTTGTTATAATTCTTGAAGCATTTCTACACATTTGTTACGCGCAAATAAATATACAAACGATAGTTGTTCTAATTTACACCAAGTGCGATTGGAATATCTAAAAAAAAAATCTAAATTATGTTTGATCTTCATACTTCTAAATACTGAAAGATAAATTTTACTGAAACAAAACATTCCAGTTAAATTTTGGATACAAAAGTTTATTCGAACAATTAGGGAACTGTATTCGTCGGTTAATTTTAATTTTCTTTACTAGTGGAACAGAGTACTAATTCAGACCATTTCCATAGTAAATTGCGAAATTCTTTCGGATAAAGACATACGCCTATCATTTTCTTTCATAATGCTCTCCCGGTTCTCAAAGATAATAGAGAAAGACTACTTTTTTTCAAAATGATAAATAGATAATGAAAAAAAATGGTAATCTCAAGTGCGGGTCACCTGAATTTCTCTGAAAACTGACCAAAATATCTTTTCGAAACAATCTGTCCGAAAAAAATAACTGAGGTCTTGGGTCTTAAAAAGAAAATGATTTGAACAAAATACGAAGGTACCGTTTTGGTAATCCAAATGCAGCACACCATTGCCGATCGTTATTCAAAAAGTCTTTGAAAACCAATAGAGCTACTCCTCCTGTCAATCCTTACCAGTATGTCAGCTATGCAAATCAGAATTAAAGTAATTCTCATTATAGTCTGCTTCTCACCCCTACCACCCCCAACGCATAGCTCCCCACCTGCGCAACACCAGTACAGTATTTGTATCAGTTCTAACGTATTTCCTTACTGGGAGTGACTCAGCAGTTACCTCACCAAATATTTTGTGAGTCACGGTCAGGGACTTTTTGAAAGACGACATCAGAATTCTTCTTCCTATTCAATCCCTTGGGATTCTTCAACCAAAGGAATCTCTCTCTCTCTCTCTCTATTTCTCGGGACTGTAAAACAGAATCGCAATTGGTGCTTTAATATTAACAAGTTATAAAATAACTTGAAAAACGAATAGAGAAGCTTCCTGAACCTTTTCATATTTGATCGATTTATATAATTGACTGTTCCTCAACTAATTTTTTAATAATTGTGTATAATACTTCTCTTGACTGTTGATGCTTGAATGGAATGTAAATATATTTTTTCAAATTGCCATTCCTTTAGTTTTATATATATATAAATATATATATATATATATATATATATATATATATATATACAAAACTAGCTGACCAACCCGGTGCTGCCTGGGAAAACTCTAATAACAACCTATAAACTCTCTCTCTCCCAGCATCAATTTCGTGACAGTTTGCCACTTTATTTCGTCTGGGAAGCATCTTAAATGCTCTGATTAGAATATGGTAGACCCTTCAACGCTATTTTTAGGATGTCATAAGTCCAAATCATGCAATAAAAACGTAAAACAATATTTCCATGTGATACAGACAATTTGGTATAGGGCTTGGCCAATGATGTCTTTTTATGATATGTGTTGTTATAATGAAAGTAAACTTCACTGTCCAATTCATAATAAGCTGAACCAACCCCTCAGTTCTAATTTAAACTCATTCATTAATAATGTATGAGAATAGGCGTCTTTTTTTAATAAGAAATATTTAGTCTTTACTCTGTTACACTTTGCTGCTTCTTTCCTATTGTTAAGTGAATTGCTGCAAGAGTTAATCTTCCAACCCTTCATCATGTTAAGAAAAAAAAAGTGGCAAAACATTTTCTGGTATGACTTATTTCAACTCGTGATACGTATTTTTTATATTGGTTTTAGGGACTTTTTAAAATAACATAATAAATTACAACATCTTCCGTATGCAGTGAAGTTTTTTGCCAATTCGCACGATACTCATTTCCAACTGTCATCTGCGTTTAGCCACTATATACTATGCATGTGCAAACTCAGCTTCACTTACTGTGGAAAGAAATTATCGATTTAGGTTTTCAGTGTAGATTTTATTGAGGTAATAAACAATTATATTAATTATTATAAAAAATTATGATAAAAATTCACATAAATTCTGATCAAAAATTAATGTTATAGGGAATTTATTGTTGTAGGTTAATCATACTTTTGGCAGCACCAAAAGAAAAGGTGAATCGTCATGTGAAAAATGAGAATAAACCCAGAAAACTGAAGGAAAAGGTGATGTAAAAACCAAAATTTCATTTGCTTTGTTTGTGTTTGTATGTCTGTCATGGGGTAGGGGTTTGATTTTGAGTAAAAACCTTTCTGGGGCGACATAGAGGCCATGTGCAAAATTTTGTCTGGGTCTGCCAAGCAGTTTGGATTTCTATAGGAGCCAAACTTACATACAAACATTCACTTTTATATATATATATATATATATATATATATATATATATATATATATATATTTATATATATATATATATATATATATATATATATATATATATATATATATATATATTTTATATATATATATATATATATATATATATATATATATATATATATACGGTATATATATCTTCTCAGCTCAGTCCCATTTATATATATATATATATATATATATATATATATATATATATATATATATATATATACATATACAGTATATATATCTTCTCAGCTCAGTCTCATTTCTATACAGGGCCATTGTTATATATATATATATAGTGTGTGTGTATATATATGAGTATATATATATATATATATATATATATATATATATATATACATATATAATATATATATATATATATATATATATATATATATATATATATATATATTGTAAAGACATCTTCTTTACCCATCAATTACGATCATTTATCGCATCTGTTAATGCAGCAAGAATCTCATGTATATATTTTCATGATGTTGCCTTGTAATATGTATATCACATGCAATATTTTGATATATTTACTCTTTTATTTATCATGTATTATGTGTAATAATAATAATTATTGAAATATCATAATGGATCTCAAAAGAATTAATGCTTTAAATAACTTAATAGCGTAATTTAGAATCATCTTGCTGACAATTGTAATTGGCTTGAAGGGCTTGGGCTAGGGATGTGTAGGAGGCTGAAGGGTGGCACCGGCTGGCAGGAACTCGAGGAGGACAGTAGCGGGTTGAAGGGTGACGTCGGATGATCCTTCGGTAGCTGGAGGGGGACGGCTGAAGGATGACAGCAGCTGATCCTTCGGTAGCCTGCTTGAGGGATGAAGGATGACGGCGGCTGATCCTTCGGTAGCCAGCGGCTGGTCCTTCATTGGTAAGTTTGTCCGGTACGAGTTTGGGGGCAGCTTCAGGTTTCCTGGAGGAGGCATCCAGAGCTCCGGTGGTGGGGTGGGTCATCTCAGAGGGTCG
The DNA here is from genome assembly GCF_040412425.1 of Macrobrachium rosenbergii. Classification (NCBI taxonomy): domain Eukaryota; kingdom Metazoa; phylum Arthropoda; class Malacostraca; order Decapoda; family Palaemonidae; genus Macrobrachium; species Macrobrachium rosenbergii. Next base: position 27,248,620 of record NC_089749.1, read on the forward strand.
GACATCTACTAAGAGCTTGGGAACGGCGGGAAGCGGCGAAGGGTCTGTTGGCGCGTGGGTCGTCCTCTTAGGTCGGCCGGGTCCTTGTGTCACTCCGGGGTCACCAGTGTAAGGACAGGATTGAGTGACATACTGGCTGGGTGTTGACTGGTTTATTGGTGGTTCCTTACTGAATGAATGTACAGAATCTTTGAAGATGTTATTGGCCTGTGCGGGCAGTAAAGTAGCATCTACACACAGACAGGGGAAAACAGAGGTAATGATTCGGACATCTGTGTTTGTTGGCAGACCAACAGATGGCGATTGTGAGAGACATAATAAACGTACAGTGATGAAACATATATCAGTTGGAAAGGTCAGGAAATTCTACATATGGCCAATTGCATGAGATTTGAGACAGATTAATGAATACTATGCAGTAGCATAATATATGTGAAATGGCGAGACATTTGGAGTCTTCACAAACAGAAATATACATACAGTTTGATACAGAAGATTCAGTGGAACATTATGAGTACATGATTAGAATGCTTGCATAGCAATGCAAGTAGTGGTGATTGTACATAAATCAAGACAACAATGGTTAGGGAGAAACAGACGGAACTTATGCCCAGATAATAAATCAATCAGTACCCAGTTCTGTCTTCTTTGACCTCACAATATATATATATATATATATATATATATATATATATATATATATATATATATATATATATATATAATATATATATATATATATATATATATATATATATATATATACATACATACATATATGTGTGTGTATGTATAATATATATATAATATATGTGTGTGTGTGACATCATAAAAGATGCATTTTGAATATAATTTTTTCAGCCGCAGTGGTAAATTAACATGAAGCTCGCACTGCCATCTATCGGCCATGAAAAGAGCTTTGGAGAATCCAACTTAGAGTTAAATCTAAATGCAAAACAAGACCCAAATTTTACAGAATCCTTTCGGATTGCAGTAAGGACTGGTCATTGGCTTCGACGGGAAGAGTAAGTAATATTCTGAAGTGAATATTTTAATCTTTCATGTTTTTCATAAATGGTCTAGAGGGAAATAAATGTTTTTCTCTTAGGTGTCGGTAACGAATTAGAATGGAATGGCTACCAAACCTAGGCCTAGTCTTAGTAAGGTTACGACCGAACTTCTTTTATCCTACGCGAAGACATACTGTTAGTCACAGGGTTACATTTCCCTCTACCAATACGGAAGTAACTAGTCATTTCAGTAGACGTTAATAAATCCCACCGGAATGCTAAGAACCATGGTTTGTTCCTTCAATTCGTGTGCAAACAGAATTTAATGTAGCCTAGACCCATTCCACCAGTCGTCAGCATTCTTTTAAAACACACATGGTTCTATATAGAAGTCGTTTTTAAAGTATACTAGTCGTTTGTATAAACCGAACTTGGGGGGAAATATGAAACCATGCAACAGAACCAATCTTAAGAGAATCGTAATGGGATGATTAAGCACAAATGTATGCTGCAGCTTTAGCCTTTGTATAAGGAGAAAGTCCTCACATTTAAGCAACTTCTTAAGTCTAAGTAATAGATACACCGCGGGTATTTAGCGAGAAATGGCTGTTTCTTATGGTATTTTGGTTGCTTATTTGCAAATGGTTTTTTTGGCGGTCGGCTGTAATTAACCTGTAATTGTCCCCCGAAGTCCATCCAACAAGGGGTTTCCTTACGCGATCTTCACAAGACAGAGCACGGCAACGTCTGTTTGGAACGGTTCATATCCCGTCCGGCAAGTGCAGTACCTTGGAAACTGGTTTTTTCAACACTTTTAGGTCTTATGACACTGGCGGTGCATTTGTTTGTTGTCGGCCAAATGGAGTGTCCCTTCGCCGTGTTTAGTACTGGCCCGGGGGAGCTACCCATACGTTAACAAGTTATTGCAATTGCCAGACGGGATATGAACCGTTCGAAGCAGACGTACCGGTGCTCTGTCTCCTGAAGATCGCGTATGGAAACCCAGGATTCCCATCGGGGTCCCCCTTACCGTAGGGTAGAGTTCAAAGGTAAATTGTAAGTTAATTACAGCCGACCGCCAAAAATTAACGTTAAATTGTTAATAAGCATCCAAAATACGGTAATTTTTCGGAAGACTCCAGCCAGCCATTTCCACAAAATACTATAAGAAAGTGCCATTTCTCGCTAAATACCCGCCGTGTATCTATAACTTAGTTCTACCCATATTTTGAAAGAATGTTTAGCATGTCTTTCTTGGTTGAATGTATGCTTAGCCAACAGAAAATGGTGGGAAGGTTTTAGCAGATTTCAATTCATTTTTGGGAGCGTAGGTAAAGTCAAGATTGAGGGGCATTGTTAAAGTTTCATTGATCTTGGGTGTAGGCCTATTTGTTCCATTTGAGTGTGCTAGGCCAGGTTGATCAGCTTCGTCTTGAAAACCACTTTTCCCTTGAAGGGTTATGAGGCTTACACTGAGTGATGTAGGCTATGAACTAGACAGCACTGAATCCATTAACACTAGTCTTTCTTCTAGTACACCTCATGTGGTTTACCGTAGGCATTAACCTACTTAAGGTCCTTTGTATCGTCCCTTCGGCCCCTAGCTGCAACCCCTTTCATTCCTTTTACTTTACCTCTGTTTCTATTCCTTTTCTTCTGTATTCCTTTCCACCCTCCCCTAACAATTGATTTATAGTGCGACTGCGAGGTTTTCTTCACGTTACACCCTTCAAACCTTTTACTCTGTTTCTGTATCAGCATTGAATGACCTCATAGGTCCTAGCTTGGCCTTTGGCCTAAATCTATATTCTATTCTATTCCCGTCTTTCTTTCAGGGGTAGCACTACACAATGTGGAATTGGTTGTTGAAACTTAATGATAAGGTTATCTGTTATCTGTTGGTATCTGTTGGCAGGAGGGTGGATAGAACTATAGGGTAGCTCCGCGTCGCCGACGGCACTATAACTTGACTTTCTACAGTTTTTTGGTTGCTAATTATGAATTTACCTTTCATTTTTGGTGCTCGAGTCTAATTAACCTGTAATTAACCCCTGAAGTCCATCCAACAACGGGTTTCCATACGCGATCTTCACAAGACAGAGCACGGGTACGTCTTTTTCGAACGGTTCATATCCTGTCCGGCAAGTGCAATAACTTGTTAACGTATGGATACCCAACCCCCCCGGGCCAGTACTAAACACGGCAAAGGGACATTCCATTTGGCCGACAACAAACAGATGCACCGCCAGTATCAGAACCCCTAAAAATGTAGAAAAAAAAACAGTTGAAAAGGTAAAATCAGGCGCGGAGCTGATATATAGAATTACCGGAGGGTGAGTGAGGGAAGCCTCATCTCACCTGCCATACCAAGTATATGTTTTCTGTGGCCACTGTCTAGTGAGGACCTGGGTAAAGTTGAACTTTAAACCATTATTGCATTCTAGAGTTGGAAATATGAGTTTCCTATGATGTAATGTGTGCTTTGAATGTTCGTGGTATTCTCTTTAGTAGCATATTAGTACAACACACATATATTGGACCCTTTTATTATTCCACAATTATGTAGAACTACATGGAGAAAGCAAGATTTTGGTTGGAGGAACACTCAAAATGATTGAAATACAAGGATATATTTAACTTTACTTAGGGCATCATGTCCTTACTTGGCTTAACCCCAGAAACCCCTCCCTCAACTAACCTAACATAAGGTGCTGTAAATTAAAATAGGTAATAGGGTTCTACCATATGAACTCCTCATTTTATGATCGACTCAGATTTTACCTGCCCTCTGACTTGTGCTCTGATATCTTTCAGACAGCGCTTGGCTGACATTAGTCTTAGAGTATAGAGTAAGAATACAGTCACATCTCACTTTAATTGGGGTCCTGTCAGTCTCTCATTTCTATCCCAGATTGTATAGGAGGGCGTCATGAAGGGAACAGGGTTTTTTTGGGCTGAGTGGTGATTCAACTTGCCATTCAGTTGAGAAACTATCCTCCCACCTAAAGAGTAAGCCTCCAATATAAAAGGTGGTGGTTTGTATTTCTGAACCTTCTAGAGAGAAAGGAAGAAGCCATTGCCGTATCTCAGTGTTCAAAATAATATATCAGGTTTTAAAAATAAACTGTGTTGCTAGAAATAGCAAATGAAAATTAAGACAATGTAACGCCGCTTTCCTCACGTGATGCCAAATGTGTTTACCCTAAGGGGATGGTGAGGAGGAAAACAATTATGGTTTTGGGTCAGTATCTTTGTGTTGATAAAATATAAGAAAAACCAAAACCCTAAAGATGTAGATTATGTAAAAAAAAATCCTAATTATGAATGACATGATGTGCAAAAGAGGGATAGTTAACTGGAAATTATTGAAACTAATTTCATTTCTGGTCACGTACCTTCATATATGGTAATAATTTATCACTTAGAAAAGAAGTTTTAACTCAAAACTGCTGTTTATAAGGAAAAGGAAACCAGGAAATACCACAGACGATTATAACAGGTCAAGGTCAAAGGAAAGGATATCCACAGTCTGTGAATTACCTTCGAGAAATGGAAACATGTCAAAAGTAAGGAGATTGGGGCCCTCTGCTAAAGTAAGGAGATTGGGGCCCTCTTTTTGACTGACTTCGTTGGTTCACCTATAAGTACCTGTATATTTTTCTGTAAATATACTGTAAACTGTTTTCTTAATGACCACAAAATTGCAAGCTTCTGTATCTCTGGGTTTTCAGGTGCTCATTCCCAGAAAACTATTATAGGCTGTTACATAGCATAGCTGTATTATTATATACAGTATATATTATGATATAATATTTTGCAAACTTAATCAACAATTTAGGTTTGCTTGTGGTACTGTACAGCATTTCTACTTTAACGTTTGAACAGAACAGTATTTAATGCACTCGTCTCAGTTGTAACTATGATATTTACCTTATTTTCTTAGGTAAACATACTGGTGCTACTTTCGCTTGTTATCTATGCATCACCTATTCCAAGGTGCTAGTACTAAACATGGCAGAAGCTCCTTGGGATGCTGTGTTTAGTAATAGCCCCTAGAGGATCAAAGTATTATACTGTACATCCATTTCTATTTTCTGCGGTTGACAAATTATACTAATAAACGATATCTTTGTGCGGCCATCTACTTTACGTTTACACATGATGTTGAGTACTAGCACCCCGGAGTAGGTGACACATAGATAACAAGTCAAAGTATCATCAACATATTTCATTTTGTTATCAGGCAGCCTAGTATGTTTAGAGTCATTGTTTTTGTGTTGCATTGGAAGATCATTTCCAGAATTTCAGTTGATGGAAGTAGCTGGAGAGAAGTGGTGTGCAATGACATCATTGTAATTATGTGACATTCTTTGGTTAAATTTCTAGTTAGCCCGGTGTGCTCTTGAGTTCTGAGTATCCTCCTATTTTTCCTAGCTAATTGAGGAACCCACGCATATCTGATAATAAATTAGACCTCATATTCACAAATGTTCCAGCTATTGTTGAGTCCAAGGTATGTGAATATATAGCCACTTCTGATCATTGAGCCATTGAGATGGATATATCTGTCAATCAGCATATTCCTAATACCACCATTGGAAAAACAGTCTAGCTGAAATCCAGAGCCAATTGGGATCCCATTATTGAAGCTTGTCAGGCACTTAATGTTTCAGATGCTATATTAGATCATGATCCCAAGAAGTCAGATGAAATGCTGATGGCTATTTTAATGAGATATGTCCCTATAAAGGTCATCAAATTTAGGACAATGAGTAACCTTGGTTTGATGATACATGTCGACGAGCCTACCATGACAAACAGACCAAATTCAACACATGGGGAGTGAATCGTTCAAATGAAAATTACTTTACACCATTTTTGTTGAGTCTCGCCATGTCCCAAGTAGAACTTGCCATACAGCCAAGAGAAATTACTACAGTAATTCCATGAAGAGTAAACTTGAAGGAATTACTCAGCCTCAACTGTGGTGGACCAAATGGCATCATCTATCTATGGGTCAGACTTGTCTTCCATTCCACCACTACTAACAGATGATAATAGATTGGTTACTGGCCCTAGGGAAAAGGCTGAACTGCTTCATAGAGCTTTTGAAGCTAAGAAATCAGCTGAGGATGTCCCTCTCCCTGATACTTGTCATCCTGAACCTATTCTTAAAAAATTTGCCTTTCACTCAAGAGATGGTAAGAAAATTCTGGATAATTTTGATAGCTGGGGTTGAGAATATCTATGGGGTTTCTTCCCTTTGTTTATTAAAAAAAGTTTCCAGTGCATTGTTTCCCAAGTTAAGTAAATTCTATAGATTTTTATGCCGACATAGTATCTTTGCAGATGAGCGCAACTTAGTAATACAGTGCCTATTCCAAAGAGTGGCATTTCTGCAGACTGCAGTAACTACAGGCTAATCTCTATTCTCCCTGTGCTCTCCAAAGTTGCTGAAAAACTTATTTTTAAGCTACTATATAGGCCTAAGTATGTGGAATCTAAAGGATTGTTAGCTGAAAGTCGGTATGCATATGGGAAGTAGTTAGGTATCTGCGATGCTCTTTTAGACTTGACTTACCATTTGCAAGGGAACCTTGATAAAGGTTTTAAGTGCAAAGTAATTCAAAATTAGGATAATCTTAAATGGAATGTTATTCTCTCTGCAGTACAGCTTGACTTAGGGGATAAAGTGATGGAAAAATCAGTCCTCAAATACAACAAGAGTCACCCAGGTTTTCTTATTGGCCATCCAGATTATGGGTAGAGAACTTTTTGTGATATTTTTCAGTTCCCATGGATTTGTTGCCCGATAAACGAGGAGATGTTTCAGCTTCATGTCTCCCAAACAATTGCCACCCAACAGTAACATTAGCCTATCCTTCACCGCCTTAAATCCTGGCATTGTCTTTCTCTTCACATCTGATGTAAGTTCTGTCTGGCATTTTTTTTCCAGGAAAGGCCTGTCTCGTCTATATTAAAAATTTGCTGAGGTGTATAACCTCCCTACTCTCTGATTTCCTTGAGTGTCAGAAAATTTTTTGGCTGCTGCTTTGTCAGCGCTTGCTGCCTTACCACTTACGGACATGTGATGCAAGTTGGCTCTTTTTCTGAAGCAATGAAAGCATCCATGACTTGCAGCAAATGTTTCATGTTTAGCACTTTAAGTCATCGAAAAGGCTGAAAATCAGATGAGGCTAAGCAGTACAGACCTTTGTCTGTGGTGCTCCATCCAGATACCCAGAAAATTTTCCATTTCTTCTACCACCCTCCCCCTTCCCTTACTTATAATTGTTGACTGAATTGGCACAGCACTTTTCACGTGCTCCATAATTTTGTCTTTGTTCTTCAAAATTGTGCTGATGGTCAACCAATTCATCCTATAATGGCGCTCTACGTCAACCATTTTTTTTTACCACTTTCTAACTTCTTTATTATAGCCACTTTAGTTTCCATTGAGATGGCTTCCTGCTTTTTAACACCACCTCTTTCATCAGTGGCCTTGTGCTTGCCATTAGCCATGATATAGTAATGGATGCGGTAAATATTTCATGATAAAAATGCATAAATGAATTGCTGCACTGGAGATAAAATTTTAGCACTAGCATAGGTACAAAGAAACTGGGATTCGTAGTTGCGTCAGCTACGGTGCTGTCCAGCGTGGGTAGCGGCAGAAATTGTAACTGAGTTGAGGCAGGCCCTCACAACAAAATTTGGACTTGTGGGTTGCGGCCCGGAGTGCTCAGAACTAAAATTGAACTTATGAACGTGGATGTTCGTATCTTTGAAAGTATGTAAGTTGAAAGTTTGTAAGTAGAGGAGTGTCTGTATTTATAACAGTGATAAAATCAGTGCAACCTGTTGTATGTTGTTTGTGCTTTCTTTACTAGAATACTGTACTGTTCTCTGGTGTGGATGTCTGCTTCTCCCAAGATTTATCTTATTTTAGATAGAGTGGTTCATGCTGGTAGGTTTCTGTTTCCTAACAGCAGTAGTTATGACTTGGACCATCGACAGATGGTCTCTTGTTTGTCATTTTTTCATAAGTTGTATTTCAACAGAGATCTTTCACATTCACATTTGATCCCTGATCCCCTTTACCTGCCGAAAGCAACCAGATTTGCTGAACAGCAGCACCAATATGCAGTAAATGTGCCTCACTGTCAGACTTCTCAGTTCCAGAGGTCCTTTATTCCTCACACCATTGTACTGTGGAACAGCCTCCCAGAGGATGTCGTGCAGTTGGAACTTCACTTCAGAAGTTCAAGTGAAGATGCCGTGCATTACTACCCTGATACTATTCTCCATGCATTTTAATACAGTACATTTTGTCAATTTATTAATGTATTGATTTATCTTTCCTTTTTTATTAAGTGGAATTTCTTACTTATGTATTTCCATATACAGTATCACTCCTTACTACTACTTAATGAATACCATATTCTTTGGAACTTAAATTCAAGTCAGTGGCCCCCCCTTACCTGCCGAGAGCAACCAGATTCACTTAACAGTAGCACCAATATGCAGTAAATGTGCCTCGCTGTCAAACTAATCAGTTCCAGAGGTCTTTTATTCTTCACACCATTGTACTGTGAAACAGCCTCCCAGAGGATGTTGTGCAGTTGGAGCCTAAGAAGTTCAAGTGAAGATGCAGTGCGTCCTTGCATTGTAATACATTTTTATCTATTTATTAATCTAGTAATTTATTTTTTCTTTTTTAATAAGTGAGATCTCTTCTTTATTTATTTCCCTTTACCTCCCCTTACTACTTCTTAATGAACACCATATTCTTTGAAACTTGAGTTTCAAGTCAATGGCCCCTGTGGGCTTGTTCCATATGAATATGTTTCATCTTCTGAATATAATAATAATAAAGGTGGTTCATGGTTTACTGGAGCAACCGCGCAACAACGGAACAAATCCCTCCACATAGGTAAGTAGTTCGACCTCGACCCACCACGCAACTCCAAGCGACCCCAATCTAGCACAGAATTCAAACTGTTAACATGGTGTCTTCACATCCATCTCATGTTCACTTTGCCGCTGCAAGTCCGGTCACTTTTACTGATTTGTTTAAATTATGTGATGAAAGTGAATTGCGTTTGTCTTTGATGAAAAAATGACCTTTTAAGCGATTTTAGTGGTCTGTGTGAACAGTGTGAGGAAGGAACAGTTAGTCTTGTGAAAGATGAAAACAGACAGAATAGCCAGTGCCCGTCGTCCAAAACAAAAGAAGAATCAACTTGCCAGAATGGTCTGACAATTCAGATTTCAAATAAGGGGGTACGATAGAATTCTCTTGGTTAGGATAGTAAATCGTCGATAACTAGAAGTTAGGGGTCAAATTTCATCCCCGGGAAACCCGTGGGAAGCGCTTGCAGCGCAATATTACCGCTTGCCAGAACATACGTGCTTGCCAAGAATCATTCAAGAAGCGGATAAGGCGCGAAGTGCCGTTCCGCCACGCCGAAACTGAAATCAGAAATGTGTAAAAAGTGACCACTAAAATTTTATGATAAATATTACTTTTTGTCTCGTTGCCATTTTAGTTGTGTCCCTCCACCAATTTTCTTGTCAGAGCTTACCGCCACCACCATCTAGTGTTAGGTTCTGACTAGAAAAATGGCTGAAGACAGGGTTGTACCAGTAAACCGTAGCCAATCCAATAATAATAATAGGGACATATGTGTTGTTATTATTATCATTTATTTATTATTTTTTTTTTTTTTTTTTGTCTATCACAGTCCATTCTATTCTGGGTAGTTTTTATAGTGTAGAGTTCCAGGTTGCATCCTGCCTCCGTAGGAGTCCATCACTTTTCTCACTGTGTGCGCTGTTTCTAGTAGCACACTCTTCTGCACGATTCCTGGAGCTACTTCGGCATCTGGTTTTTCCAGATTCCTTTTCAGGGATCTTAGAATTGTGTCTATTGTTCTTATGATTATGGGTACAATTTCCACTGGCATATCCCTTATCCTTCTTATTTCTATTTTCAGGTCTTGAGACTTAACAATTTTTCTTTCTTTCTTTCTCATCTACCCTGGTGTCCCATGGTATTGCGACATCAATAAGTGATATTTTCTTCTTCATTTTGTCAATTGGCACGTATCACCCTATCTGCTCTGATATCATGGTCCCAGAGGATCTTTGTCTGATCGTTTTCTATCACTCCCTCAGGTTGGTGTTCGTATCACGTATTACTGCAAGCTAGCTGGTGTTTCTTGCACAGGCTCCAGTGGAGGGCTTGAAGTTCCTCAGTGGACGAGTTGATATCGTTCTTGGCTAGCACTGTGCTGGGTCCACGTTCGATTCTCCGGCCGGCCAATGAAGAATTAGAGGAATTTATTTCTGGTGGCAGAAATTCATTTCTCGGTATGATGTGGTTCGGATTCCACAATAAGCTGTAGGTCCCATTGCTAGGTAACCAGTTGGTTCTTAGCCGTGTAAAATAAGTCTAATCCTTCGGGCCAGCCTTATGAGAGCTGTTAATCAGCTCAGTGGTCTGGTTAAACTAAGGTATACTTAACTTTGATACTGAACCATGCCTCTTTTTGTACTGGTTCTGTGCAAGCGCCAGACATTCGCTTGCTATGTGGTTTATGGTCTTGTCCTTCATATTACACACCCCGCATATGGGTGAGATGTTACTTCCATCTACAGTACTGGTTTTTGGACATAACTGGTTCATAGGGCCTGATCTTGTGCTGCTGTTAGCATTCCTTCTGTTTCCTTCTTTAGTTTTCCCCTCTGAAGCTATTGCCATGCTTCATCGCTAGCCAGTTCTTTATTATTATTGTTATTATTATTATTATTATTATTATTATTATTGTTATTATTATTAATTATTATTATTATTATATTAGATGAAGGAAATCTTAATTAGGTGAGGAACTGTAACATCATAACAAACCTTAGCATTTTCTTCTCCCCTTTATTTACATTCTTTTGCTAACAATGTTTCGGACAACTGTCCATCATCAGGTTCTGTAAAAGATTAAAAAACTAACACATTTATACCCAAAAACATAAGTGAATATAAAATAATAGTGTACAGTCAGTACACAGATAATGATAAAAATGGATGTAAATTAAAACACTTTCCTGCTGAAGGCAGAGTTATCTATATTTGTTAGGTTTTGATTTTTCTACATAAAAGGTTTCTGATAGTCTTAGCTCAGTTTCAAACTGAGCTTTACATATAATACTGAACCCTGAAAAGTTAAAATGAACGTTGCATAAGTCGAATGGTATTTTCTAATTATTTTGAAATTGTCAATCTGTTCAAGTCAAAGGATTCGTTGACTAGTGAACTGTGTTCAGTGGTTGTTTACAAATTTGTGTGTCCGAAGTTTAGTTCGGAATACGTGGATAGTACAATGAAACTGTTTTCTACCAGAGCTTTTGAACACAGGGGCATAAGTTCAAGGACCCTTCTACCTCTAGGTAAGCCACCTCAGTCCTGCATAAGAGAGCGTTGCCACGGCTTATGCAACGTTCATTTTAATTTTTCGGATTTCAGTATTTTATGTAAAGCTCGTTTTGAAATTGAGCTAAGACTTTAGAAACCTTTTATATAGAAAAATTAAAACCTAACTTAAATATAGATAACTCTGCCTTCAGCAGGAAAGTATTTTAATTTAGATCCATTTTTATTCTTCTGTATATTGACTGTACACTATTATTTTATATTCACTCATGTTTTTGGGTATAAATGTGTTAGATTTTTAATCTTTTGCAGAACCTGAAGATGGACAGTTGTCCCAAACATTGTTAGCAAAAGAATGTAAATAAAGAAGAGAAGAAAATGTTAAGGTTTGTTTTGATGGTACAGATCCTCACCCGATTAAGATTTCCTTCATCTGAACATTTCACTACTACAGTTTATTATTATTATTATTATTATTATTATTATTATTATTATTTCTTCTTCTTCTTCTTCTTCTTCTTCTTCTTCTTCTTCTTCTTCTTCTTCTTCTTCTTCTTCTTCTTCTTCTTCTTCTTCTTCTTCTTCTTCTTCTTCTTCTTCTTCTTCTTCTTCTTCTTCTTCTTCTTCTTCTTCTTCTTCTTCTTCTTCTTCTTCTTCTTCTTCTTCTTCTTCTTCTTCTTCTTCTTCTTCTTCTTCTTCTTCTTCTTCTTCTTCTTCTTCTTCTTCTTCTTCTTCTTCTTCTTCTTCTTCTTCTTCTTCTTCTTCTTCTTCTTCTTCTTCTTCTTCTTCTTCTTCTTCTTCTTCTTCTTCTTCTTCTTCTTCTTCTTGGAACAAACCCACAGGTGCTAATGGCTTGAAATTCAAGCTTCCAAAGAATATGGTGTTCATTTGAAAGAAGTAACAGAAGGTAATGGGAAATACAGAAAGAGATCATTTATTAAAAAGAAAAAAATAAATTAATAAATAGATTAAAATGTGAGTAAATTATTAAAATACAAGGAGAATTATATTAGGGTAGTAATTCATTGCATCTTTGCATGAACTTTGTAAGTTCCAGTTGCACAACATCCTTATGGAAACTGTTCCACAGTCGAACTGAGAAGTTTGACACCGAGGCATATTTACTGCATATTTGTGCTGGTGCTCAGCAAAATTGGTTGCTCCTGGCAGGAAAAGGGGATCAGGGATAAATTGTAAATGTGAAAGATTTTGTTAAAGTACAGCTCATGAAAAATTTACATGAGACCATCTGTCAGTGGTCCTAGTTATAATTGCTAATACAGTACTGTATTAGGAAACAAACCTACCACCATGAACCACTCTTTCTAAAAGACATAAATCCCCAGCAGAAGCAGATATCCACAGTGGAGAACGGTATTCTAGTAAAGGAAGCACAGATGACGTAGAACAGATTGCACAGAGTTTATCACTCTTATAAATATATGAGGCCTTACGTACAATACCTAACTTCCATGCATCATTTGCTGAAACTTTCATTAGATGTTTCTCATAAGTAAGATGCCCTTTGCAGTGCACTGTAGGCATTACTTAAGGTTCTTTGCAGCGTGCCTTCAGCCCCTAGCTGCAACCCCTTTCATTTCTTGTACTGTACCTCCTTTCATATTATCTTTCTTCCATCTCACTTTCCACCCTCGCCTAACAATTGATTTATAGTGCAACTGCGAGGTTTTCTTCCTGTTACACCTTTCAAACCTTTTACCTTAAATTTCCATTTGAGCACTGAATGACCTCATAGTCCCAGTGCTTGGCCTTTGGCCTATATATTCAATTGAATTCATAAGTAAGATGTGAGTCAAAAGTTACACCAAGAATAGATAAAGCTTCAGATTCATTCAGCAGAGTCCCACTACCCACCTGAAGGGGAGGACAGGGTGGAAAATCTCACAAGATCTGTTAATCAATAGTGTTTGTTCCTACACACTATACAAACCATCAGTCCTTTACATTGGGAATTACTTACGGCGAAGCTGGAAACAGCTGTTCAACTCTTGGACAAGGTGGTTAGGCAGTAACTACCATCCAGTAGGTGGGAATACCCGCCTGCCTGGATGTAAACATTCCACTTTGCTTTCGGCCATCATGCTTTGCAGACGTGTGTTTAGAGCCCATTGTCTGACTGTCATCAAGCTCTTTTTTCCCTGGTGGTATCTATGTTTTTTGTACTGTATATGTTGGTGTGTTTGATAGTTGTCAATATACAAACCTGTGATTTTTGATAGCCTTGCCTAGGCCGTCATCCCCCAGTTTGTGTGTCTTGGGGTCAGGAGCCAGGGGCATAACAAGTTCGCTCCCCTTTTATTGGACCTCATGGCCTCTCCTTGTATCAGGGCATGACTGTATCCCTATTTTGACTTGTGCTTAGTGTTGTTCTTCGCTGCCTCACTGTGGACGAGTGCCGGGAGGAAACTTCAGAGGAAGGTTGCCGGGCGTCGTTGGAAAGTTTTCACTTCTGACAGCGCCCTTGCTAGCCACCCCTTCGCCCTTGTTTCTCTCTCCCGGTAAGCTTACCCTTCTTGCTGTCTCTCCTTTGCCCTCTTTGGAGCAAGAGGAGTCTCCCTCTAATAATCATCTTTGCTTTTTTCTTCAGGTTGACATTGATCATTGTAGGTTCAGCAGTAGATGGCTGGATATCTCACTGTTGGATATCTTAGCTTTGAGGAGTTTCCCTATGACACTCACACAGTGGTTACTTCAGGAATGACCACAGTACCTTGGTGGCGTTGGCGCAGGTCCATGTCGGTGTCTACGATTTCTGTGTATCTGTGGTCCCTTCTACCTGCTGTGCCACCTGTATTGATTGCTCCTGTTTCCCTGGCGACCAGTCACTGGGCAGCTCCTGCTGTGCCTCCTGCCCGAGCTTCCTGGTTGCCCCTGCCGCCAGTACTGACATTCCTGAAGCTCCTGCCAGCCGGGCTGCTCCTGTTGTGCCTCCTGCCTCAGCTGCCCTGGTCGCCTCTGTTGCTTCTCCTGGTGTTCTTGTCGCCTGGGCCGCTCCTGTTGCGCTTCCTGATTTAGCTGCCCCGGCGGTTCCTGTGTTTCTTGACCACCATCCTGTAGAAGATGTCAGAGAAGAAGTCCTGTGAGATGCAGTCGTCTTTAACTAGATCTTTGACTTCGTCTTCTACTCCCTTCTCCCCTTCTTCTTCTGAGGCTTGTTCTGGAACAGCGTTCGAAACAGCAGCCGAAGAAGAAGAGTAAGGCTACCTCTTCCTCCTCTAAGAAGTCCTGCCATGGGGCTTCTAAGGGGCTGCCTCTCTTCACAGGTAGGCAGTGGGGTTTCTCGTCGACTCTTCCCACCCTTTGGGCTCAGGAACCAAATCGCTTACCCCAGGGTCTTGCGTTTCGGGAGTTGCGGGCGCACAGACTTCAGTTGTGCTCCCATCACCACTCTGGGAGTTCTGCTTCTAGAGTGGTGCTTTGTTGGGTGCTTGAACTTGTTGAGTCACACAGAGTGCTCGAGAGTCTTCAGAGTCTCATGCATCCCAAACCGATGTCAGGGAGACCTCTCACCGTCTTGGTTCAGGCACAGGCGAGAGAAAGAACCAAGGTATGCAAGTGTCTCGGTTCTTCCTGCCAGTACTGAATTTTGAGTGCTCATTCAGGTTCCCAGCCAGGTGACTCGGTCCCGAGGGTTCGAACACCTGGAGAGGCAAGGAGGAGGTTCCCTTCAGAGGTCCTGCAGGACCTCTGAGGGACTACCTCTCTTCGGAGAGGCAGTGCGTTCTCTTGTTTGGCTCTTCCCGGCCCTTTGGGTCGGGAACCGATTCGCATTCCCCATTGGGGTCTCGTGTCTCGGGGGCCTCGAGTGCGCTACCTTTCGAGGTCATGCTCTCGATTCAAGTTCTTAGTAGTCTGTGTCTAAGGCTGATTCTGTGCCGGTCCCTCCTCGGTTTTCTTTGGAAGCTGAGAGGAGCTTACTTTCGATGATTGTTCTTACAAGATTCGGGAGTCTCGCTAAGTGCTCGTACTTCTTGGAATCTCGAGTGCTCGGATTCCTTGGGATCGTGAGCGCTCGACAACAAGTCGTCGAGTGCCCAGGATTCTGCCGAATCTCGTACACTCCCTAAACCAGTACTAGGGAGTTACTCTCTGGTCTAGTTTAGGCCTAGGACAAGAGAAGGTGTCGAAACATTCAGATGTTTCAGCACTGCCTGCTGCCTGCTTTCTTTTGAGCGCTCTATCAGTTCTGACACTCGTGTCGCGGACCCTTGGGTTCAAGCACTCGGGTTAGCAGACAAGAATCCCCTTTAAACCTTCTTAAGGGTCTTTGGCATTGGAGGAGATTAAGCACATCTTGAGGACAGCACTAGTTCACGGTCAAGTTTTCCCAGCTTGGTTTGGCCCAGCCCTGCTTGCTCAGCCAGCCACTGATCGCGTTTACGTGATCGGTTCGGATCGGCTTGCCCGGCCCTTGATCGCGTTTGTGATCAGCTCGTGCAGTTCAATTTGTGCACCCGGCCCCTGATCACATCTAGGCTATCAGATAGGCTCACTTGGTTCGGCGATCTGAATACTGTTGAGGTTCTCCTTCCTTCAGGAGACTCAGCTTAAGTGAATTTTCGCTCTCTTCAGGTTAACGCTTCGCTGTGCCGTTAGCACTCTCCTTCCTCCGTGCTGCCATCATCACCTCTGGTTGATGATCGTCTGTGGTCAGCCTCTCCTACTGGTTCTTCTAGCAGGACAGGTAAGAGTGCTTTTTCTCCCCCCCTCTTCCCTCAAACCCTTTCAGTTACTGCTGGGGGATGAGAGTTCGATAGAGAGGACTCCGATAAGTTTTTTTCCTATCAGAGTTCCACTACAAGGATCTACATCTCGAATCAGCTTGCCATACATCTGAGTAGTTAAGGATGGTTTTCTGGGTTCTGGCGAGGTTATCCCTCCAAGAGAAGAGATCGGGAGGACTCCAGGGTCTTTTTCTTCAGGTTGCGAACACCCTCGATTTTCTTTCCTCAGAGAAGATCTTCACGCCGATTCGTCAGCACCATGATCTCGGAGAAGACCACGGCATCCCCTGTGAATACTCTTCACTGCTCCTTGCAGGGGCTTTGTTGGGGCTGGCATAGTCCTTGCTTGCTATAAGGGTTTTCTTGAGTAGATGAATGCCTTTTCTCTGGACAAGGAGTTCATTTTGGTCGAGCCACCCAATCAAGCTTCTTCCCTTTCTTCCTCAACTGAAGTGATTCTTCCTACCTCGGAGGGGTCTTATGCCAACTAGCAGGTTGTCCTGGCTCTGGCTCATCCTGACTTGGATCTCTCGCTGCTTCTCTTTGCCACAAGGGGTGTTCCCTCTCGCAATAGGAGACGGCAAACCTGGAGGACTCCCTATCATCCTTCAGTTCTCCTCCTGGCTCAGCAGAGGTCTGCAGGTATTCTGCTTAATCATACCAGACCAAAGGACCACTATGGTGATGCATGCTGACGCGGTGGGACAACCTTGACATCATCATTTTTCCTTCGTATTTGTCTAATTCGCAAGGTGTTCAGCAAGTGTCGTTCACCCCGAATTTAGATGAATGATGGAAGACTTCGCCTTTTGCCTGACCTGCTAGCTCTGCTTCCGAGGCACCAAGAAGAATTCCTCCCTGACCGAACCTTCTGTGTCAGTAACACGTGAAGCAGTTTCTCAGGCAGTACAATCCCTGTGCCTTCGCGACTAGAGACTACCAGCTTCCCTTGCAAGCATAGGCCTCTTGCCAAGCTGCAATGGAGATAGCTGAATACTGTCTCTCTATCATCCTCTGCAGCAGTACCCAGGGATTGGAGCCGTCTTCGCTGGTTGGTGTCATTGACGGGGCTTTTGCTCTGGTCAGACCCTGGTCAGACCCTCTCTTCAGCAGGTCGCGGACTTCCTTCTCTCCTTCGCCGAGGGTTGCCTCTCTCTCTGATTCAGTTTTGAAAGACGTCTGCCCTATCCGGCCTAGTCTTCCATCTGAAAGTAGTCTTTTTCTCCTCAGTCAAGATTTAGATACTGATGAGAGGCTTCTATTGGTCTTGCCATCCCAGGGACCTCAGGTCCCTGTGTGGCATGCAACTTTCGTTTAGGGTTCCTCTCTTGTCATGCTCTGGCCTTAGCATAGAGGATTGATGATCGTCATGGACTACAGGGGATAGAGATCAATGCCTCGACTCCGTCCCAGATGTCATAGCGGACTCCGAATCCGTCGGCATCTATTGCCAGGTTCGAGTCGTCCATGATCTCCTCCTCCTTGGACTTTGTAATTGATGACCCAGATCAATTGCTACTTTGTCCTGTTAGGGTGCTGCGGTACTTTCTGAAAGGCTCAACATCCCTAACCTGGATATTGTTGACTTTTTCACTAGTGCTGAGTCTCCGAAGGAAGAAGTGTCTAAGAACACGTCTTTCTTTTGGCTTCGTGAGGCAATCGGAAGGATGTACTCTACAGCTGGCGACGACGACCTGTGGGTCTGGAAGCAAGATGTGGTCTCATTAGCCCACATTTTTGTCTTCTACCTTCGGGTCTTTGCCCACAGACCCTTGGAACCTTTTTTCTTTGGTCCTGTGGTGGTTGCTCAACAAGTTGTGTTTTCTTACCCAGCTCCTTCATGAGGACAGGTAGCATCTCGCCTAAGGTGTATGGTTCCTGAAGTGAGAAGGATTCCAAGAGTGACTGGCCTCTCCTCTTCCTCCTTCCTCGTCCTATTTCTTTTCCTTTTGGCTGAGAATGGGACTAGAGCCAACACCCGCTGGAACTGGTGTCTGATGGGTTAAATCTACACATCAAGCACCCATTCTATTTTTCTGTTTAAAATCATAGAAGCGTTCTTGGCATTAAGGGAAACCCTTTTTGGGTCTTTACCTTACTGCCTCCTACTCTTTAGATTCCTCCCAGCCTGTTTTCTTATGAGTTACGATTCCTCACACATTCAAAAAGGTCCAGATATCTGACATTTATTCATGATGGGTGTCCTGAAGAAACATGAACTTGGGTGCTCTTTTACCACTGAAGGTTCGACTGCATCTCAGAAGTCGGCACTTCTCTTTTCTCCTTTGGACCGCAAGCACCTCTTCCCTCAAGCCACGGTCCAAGAAATAGCATCGGAGCTTCAGAAAAAGTTGACGCAGGATTTGTTAGTCCAGTCAGCCAAACGCTCAAAAGACTTTCGTTCTTTCACTGCGAAGTCAATTCCTCCTTTGCAGCAGCAGCCCTTTCAGGGCAACAAGACACGATTCTATGCTATTGCTCTCCAATCTGCGTGCAGCACGCCCAGCCAAAAAGGCTCCCTCAAAGCCTTCCTCTTGTAAATGAGGATCCAGTCCTCCATGTGCCAGTAGGTGCAAGGCTCCTACACTTTTTGGGAGAAATGGGAAGCGAGAGGAGTAGACCAGTGGGTCACGATAGTACTCAAAGAGGGGTACTTTATCCCATTCAGGGAGAACCCTCCCTTAGTATCAACTCCCATCACATTGACAGCCTACTCGGTAGGCTCCGAGAGGTTTTCGGCGCTTGCAGAAGAGATGTTGGCTCTTATTGCAAAGAAGGCTATAGAGCTGGTTGAAGATGTCAACACACCAGGGTTTTACAACCATCTTTTTGTGGTCCCCAAGTCATCCAGGGGATGAGACCTGTCCTGGACATCAGTGCCCTGAATGCCTTGGTACAGAAGACGAAATTCAAGATAGAAACAAATTACAGTAGTCAGTTCTCTCTTCCATCCAACAGGGCGACTGGATGGTGACCATCGATATAGAAGACGCCTAATTTCATATCCTGGTACACCCAGACAGCAGGAAGTATCTCAGATATGTGTTCCAGAACAGCCCTCCAATTTCGAGCTCTGTGTTTCGGTCTCTCTACAGCTCCCCAAGTATTTACTCGCGTTGTCGCCCCTCTTGTGAAGTGGCTTCACCTCATGGGGATCAGTACATCCTCTATCTAGATGACTGGCCCCTACGTTCTCCATTGAAGAAACAGTGCATGGAGGACCTTCAGAAGACTCCTCTTCTGGCCCAAGATCTGGGATTACTCATCGAGAAGAAATCACAATTGTCTCCATCTCAAGTGATTATTTTGGGGGTGACAATAGACTCTGAAGTTTCAGGTTTTTCTGCCCCCCAAAAGATTACAGTCTTGTCATCAAATAGTCCGTGACTTCCACGCTCTCAAGTCCTGCTCAGCCAACAGTCGGATGAGCCTTTTGGGAACCCTGGCATCCATCGAGAAGTTCGTAAGCCTGGTACTGCAGTTCTTCCTGAAGGCCAACTGGAACAGGAAGACCTACCCGGACTTGATCGTCTTTCTGATCACTCTGGAAATCAAAGAAGACTTGAGATGGTGGCTTGCAGAAGAACATCGCTTGGAAGGGAACTCCATCCACTGAGCCCCAACCTTTCATTGTACTCGGACGCTTCAGATCGGGGTTGGGGAGCTCTTCTGGGAGACATGGAAGTCCCAGGAGTCTGGTCTCCAAAAGAGAAGCTCTTACACATCCACGTGAGGGAATTGAAGGCAGTACACCTGGCCCTTCAATCATTTGCAGAAGTGACCTTCAGCAGGACAGTAGCAGTGATGTTGGACAACACCTCAACCTTGGCCTACACAAAGAACCAAGGAGGCACCCACTCATTCTCCCTTTACGAGGCCACCTAAGACCTTCTTTTATGGGCGCAGAAGAACCGCACCGCTCTGGTGACAAGGTTCATTCAAGGGAAACTAAATGTAACAGCAGACGAACCGAGTTGGTGCAAACAGGTCCTTCCCATGGAATGGGCGCTAGATCCACCGGTTTGCACCGACCTGTGGAAGCTGTGAGGACAGCCATTGATAGACCAGTTCGCAATGTCGAAGAACCAACGCCACCTGCTGTTCTGCTCTCTGGCCCCGAACCCTTTGGCATGGGCGACAGATGCCATGCTCCAGAATTTGTCCATCCTAGACCTGTACGCCTTCCCACCATTCAACATGGTGAGGGAAGTCATCAAGTTCATATCCCACCAGGACACGAAGATGACTGGTAGCCCCATTTTGGCCTTGAAGAGAATGGTTCCCGGATCTCCTCAAGCTGCTAGTCAACTACCCCAGGCTCCTTCCACAGAAGCCAAAACTCCTCAAACAACTGCACATACATCATTTTCATCGCAGCGTATCCGCTCTTGCTCTGACAGGGTTCAGACTGTCAGGAGACTCGTCAGAGCGAATGGATTTTCAAAACCAGCTGCGCAAGCAATTGCTAAGTGTAGACGGCAGTCTTCTTCCAGAGTCTACCAAGCGAAGCGGGCAGTATTCCGCAGCTGTTGTAGAAGAAATAACATCTTCTGGAACCTCTACAATGAACATCGCAGACTTTCTTGTTTTCCTGAGGACTAACAGAGGTTCGTCTTCCTCGACGATCAAGAGGTACTGAGCAATGTTGGGCTCTGTGTTTCGGCACAGGGGCTTCGATCTGGGATCCAATCAGGACATAGGGATCTGGTCAAGTCTTTTGACACAACCAAGGAGACCAAGACTAATGCAGTATCATGGAATTTGGATGCCGTCCTCAAATGGTTGTCAGGACCTCCTCATCACACAATTTTCTTAAGAGATTTAATAAGGAAAACTTTTTCTGGTTGCCATAGCCACAGCTAAGAGACCCGGCAAGTTGCAAGCCATTGACAGAAGAGTAGGCTTTTCACAAGGAGACGCAGTCTGCTCTTTTACACTAGACTTCCTGGCCAAGAACGAGACTCCCTCTAAGCCATGGCCTCATTCCTTCACCATCAAGAATTTGATAGAAATTTTGGACCAGAAGAGGAAGAGAGGACTCTGTCCTGTCAGGGCACTAAGGTACTACCTTAATAGAACAGCGAAGATCAGAGGTCCATCAAGTAAGCTCTGGTGCTCCGTGAAGGACCCTTCTAGACCCCTTTCCAAGAACGCAATATTGTTCTTTTTGAGAGACATCATCCTGGAATCGCATTTAAGAGTTCACGAGGATCTTCTACCAGTCTTGAAAGTTAAAGCCCACAAGATTAGAGCTGTCACCACCTCGTTGGCTTTTAAACATAACATGTCTTTGTCAATGATTCTCCAATCAACGTTCTGGAAATGCAAATCTCTGTTTGCAATGCACAGTTTACATGAAATATTTTTGAAAACTGCAGCGCCCTGGGTCTGTTGTCTGTAGCTGGCATGGTGTTAGGGGAGGAATCATGGGAGTCCACTCCAATCCTACCTCTTTCACCTTGATTAGGCTGTTGAGTTCTTGGGGAGCCTGGGGGTACTATGTGCCTGGGGTACCCACCAGTGTGTAGGTGACAAAGTTTTCTGGTTGTATTTCTTTATGGTACTGCACCCAGGGCAAGGGCACTCTTGTAT
The DNA here is from genome assembly GCF_040412425.1 of Macrobrachium rosenbergii. Lineage (NCBI taxonomy): Eukaryota > Metazoa > Arthropoda > Malacostraca > Decapoda > Palaemonidae > Macrobrachium > Macrobrachium rosenbergii. Next base: position 27,270,393 of record NC_089749.1, read on the forward strand.
GGTTATGCTAGCCATCGGACTACTCCATGAGCTGCATAACCTCCATTGATGCTTCGTGACATTTGGAATACTCCCTTGCTGCAATGCTTCCCTCTAATATAGGGGCGCTCCACAGCTTCACTGCTGCACCACTATAGTTAAGATGAGTGCCAACCAGAGGCAGTATCATTCTGCAGCAGCTCTCTTAACAGATAAGGGTACAACAACTTTTTAACCAGTGCTAATAGAATGTTTGTCTCATATTCGTTCTTCTGCTGAATGTTTTTAAGATTACATATGTCCATGCACCCCACCTCCTGTCAATATAGGATTCAGCTATGTAATTACTTGGCAAGTTACATATACAGTATAAAAATGACATTTTTATAATAAAGTTTTATATATACTTACCAAGTAATTACTGAATCAGAGCCCTCCCTCCTCCCCTGTCATGGACATGGAGGGCATAAATAGAATGATGCTATTCAGCAGTATTGTACCCTTACTCCCCTGATAGAGGGCAGGACTTAGTCACCTACACTAAAACAATCAAATGCTACAGCGAATTTCAAATTTTTAGCTGCCGCGCGAGTTAGAAGTATAGGCTATGTAATTAGTTGGTAAGTATGTATAAAACTTTATTTTATTATAAAAATGCCATTTTTATGCCCACCTCATGCCACCCCTCAATCTGAAATCTGGGCTGAAAGGCAAACTGGAATGTTTACATTTGGGCAGGCGGGTATTCCCGCCTACCGGACGGTAGTTACTGCCTAACCACCTTGTCCAAGAGTTTAACGGCCGTTTCCAGCTTCACCACAAGTAATTCCTAATGTAAAGGACCTCAGGTTTATATAGTTAGGAAAAATACAATTTACTTTAAAAGATTGTGATTTTAGTTTTACTGGAGTTCAGCCTCATACCCCACCAACTGCACCATTAACTAATCCACTCCATGTTACGAGGGAGACTAGGAGCAGCTTCATTTCTCAAAAGTGGAGACTTTACTACACCCACAAGTGTTGCATCATCAGCTACTAGACAATCTTGTTTTTCAAGCCAGCAACCATATTGCTTTTAGACTAAGAATAAGAGTGGACGAAGAACACTACCTTGTGGAACTCCAGACAATAGATCTTGGTTTGCCAAAGATCTCTTCAACAGCAACTTGCTGCTGCCTACCTGCAAGGAAATCTTGAAGTAAACCTAAAATATATCCACCCACTCGAAGATTCTGAAGTTTATAAATATAAGTGCCTTGTGATATGCTAAATGAAAGCAGCACTAAAATCAATTTGAATTACTTTACACTCAAAATCCTTATCAAGGTTCTCTTGCAAATGGCATGTAAAATCTAAAAGAACATTGCAGGTACCTAACTGCTTCTTATGTAGCCTACATATGACCATCAGCTAACAATCCTTTAGATTCCACTTACTTATATAGTGGCTTAAAAACAAGTTTTTCTTCAACTTTGGAGAGCACAGTAAGGATAGAAATTGGCCTATAGTCTGCAGATATGTCATTCTTTGGAACAGGCACTGTATTGCTAAGCTTGCGCTCATCCGCAAAGATACTACATCAACCTGAAAATCTATGGAATCTACAGTACTAATCTTGAAAGACAGCACACTAGAAACATTTTTAAAAAGCAAAGAGAAGAAACCATCAGGGTCTTCTCCCCCCAGCCTTCAAGATTATCAAGAATTTTCTTAACATAGCTAAATGCAAATTTTGTCAGAGTAGGTTTGGGATGACAAGTATCAGGGAGAGAACATCCTCAGCTGATTTCTTAGCTTCAAAAGCTTGATGAAACAGTTCAGCCTTTTCCTTAGGGCCAGTAACCAATATACCGTCATAACTTGCCTAAGGTCTTGACAGGCCTCTCATTTTAGTGGCTTGACTCCTTCCTCACATCTTAGCCAGGGTAATTACTGTAGTGGAGTTGCTTTCGAATGCATAAGCATCCGGGAGTTGCCAGATACTAACATTGTTAGTAAATAGTAAATAGCAAAATTAATGCAGGTTCAGTTGATAATGTTATGGTGTGGATACTCAGAGGGGTCTCAAAATCATGATTCAGGTTACATGATTCTAGCTTACAGGATGATGTTGCCATTAAATTGGAAGTTGGTAAGCATTAGCTAAAGTCTCTCGCACCCTAATTTTAACTTGTTTGTGCTCAAGCTAATGTAGCTGGAATCTGGAAAAAATAGACAATGGTAGTTGAGCATGCCATTAGGACTCTCCTTGTTAGTACCTTAGTGTATGATAGAAACTGTATTTTAAGTGATGCTACCACCCCAGAAGGTAAATACCAAGTGGTAACTCATTAAAGATTTATAAAATACAATCAGTATCATTATTGTATTTTAGGTTGCAGGTGTAGACAGACATGGTCAACTACATACTAACTGATTTATTATCACATAATTCTGACAAGACATTGGTTTCTGGGAGTGGAAAAGTAGTGTAGGACATCAGAACAAGAAGGGCATAATTTTATGATCAGTTGTGTTTTCTCACACCTGAAAAATACCTAATAATTCTTTGTCCTATATGAGAAGAGTTTTCTAGGTCATATGACTCAAAAGCTTGACATGTTTTACATTTGTGGTTGATTTTTTGTTTTACAAATAAAATATTGTAGTTCCTGAAAATACATAAAAACTATTAATTCAGCTGCCAGTCATCAATTTGTGTTTTCTGGGGAAACCTGACGTTCTGCGGTGGGTCGTGTTTTGTTTTGGATGGTGATCGCCTGGAAGGCCTGCCGGAGGGCCTTACAGAATTAACAAAATAACTGTCTTACAAATCTTCATCATTATGAGGAATGAATATTAAGCGGGTAATTACAATAAATTAATTAAAATGAATGGCATAGTACACAGAGCGAAAAGTGCAATTGGGAAGAGCAATTCAGAATACAGTACTGTATGTGGACACAACTGTGGGCAGGCATATCAGGTCTTTATCTCTTAGGATTTCTCAACTTAATGCAATGGGAGAGCCATTTACATGAAAGTAAGGCTATTCATGATTGATTGGTTTATAATGAATGTATACCTCTTAAGGTTAATTTTTTGCCACAAGTAGTTCCTGCTTCTTTCTCTTGCAAATAACTTTAGGCTTTCCTATATTAGTTCTGATTCAGATAGTATGTGGGGGAGCATGAACGTCGGGGGAGCATGAACGTCAGGATTAAATTTCACAAGAGTTGTATATCATTTCTTACACATAGGATGCTAATTGATTCAGTACAAAAAAATAGAGCTTTGAGTTGCCCTTCTCCTATAAGGTTTATGGGCATGTTTTAGTCAGCTTATGAAGGGTATCTACCCTCTCTTCCCTCACAGTGGATTGAGGTTGTAAGGTCTCTTTAGAGAACTTCTAAGCAATGCCTTTTGGAGAGGTACAGTGTTATCTTTGCACAAGTAGTTTAAAAGATTCTTTGTATTACAGTATTTAACATGATAACTGGAGTGCCGTTCCTTAGAAGTTCTGTTGGTTGACATATAGAGTATCAGCCAAATGAATTTCTAGTGTGCTTTAGTATGTTCCTCAGACAAGAATTACTTGGCTGATGGTGTGATTTTTTGGACCTATGGTACAGCTTTTGTTAGAGATTTAGGTGTGAGAAAGATTAATCAATATACAAATACCTTTTTTTCAAAGGAGTGACTAATAGAAAATACCAAAAATACAGTTTTGAAGATTCATAGTAACTTTTTGATAACTTGAACTTATTTTTGGCAGCTGTGACTTAAGGATACCTGTTACCAAGCACAGTATTGATACAGTGTGCATGGGGATTCTTCCTTGGATCTGTTGTAATTCAGCAGACATTTCAAGATGATGTAATTTGTAAATTTTTTACATATATTTCCAGGAATACCTGGGGAGTACAGTACCGAGATTGTAATGTACATTTATTTCTCTTCCAGGTCTTAGGTGACTGAGCAGTGAAGTGAAACAAGGCCTTCACTATGTCCTCTGATTGCTTACCCTGCTGTGCATGCTAAATTGCTGGTTTTTGGTTATCAATTTGATAATGGTGCACATGATGAAAACTGGCGTGTTATCAAACATTCATATTGGAAATATTGTTAATGTTGTATTCAGATCAGATGTGTGAACTGTACAGTATTATAAATTACGTCTTCAAATCAGTTGTGTGCCTAGAGGATGATTTATTTAAGCTCCCAGTAGGAAATTATAATGCAAATTGTCAAGTGATGATTGTTGTAGATGTATTCCAAGGAAATTAAAAACATTGTGAGATGAATCAGAATGTGAATCAGGGTGACAGTGAAGTTGTATACTTAATTCCATGTAAAGAAAAACATATTGGTTCTCAAATAATCTATGCTGGAAAATCTCAAGTAGACTTGATAAAGATTTATCTCTCAAATGTGCGCTCATCTGCCCTGCCTGTAGTCACTTCAGGGAATAGTAACATAACAAAGAAATTTAATGGAAAAGCTCATTGTAGCTTAGTTAAAAATAAATGGAATAATCATCTGAAAAAGAATAAGTTTGGATGTGTGCTCAATGCCAAGTCACAAACATTGCACCCTACATTTGCTACACCAGTTAGTACTGACTCCCTTTCAAGAAGCAATACATATGATGCTGGATATCAGGTAAATGTTGCTGATGGTAAATTGTATGATTCCTCATCAGTAATTCAAAGTGCCAGTGTAGTTACGGGTGAAAATCTCCAAAATGATGCACTGAACGTAGATGAGTTTTGTAATTTACTACGGGACATTTCAGAACAGGGTATCAGTTCAGAAGGTAGAGACCATTTCCCTTTAGGTGATAAGGAGATGTCATGCAAAGTACCGTTACCAACATCACAAAATCTTGAAGGCAGTTTAGAGACTGTGTTGACTAATGATGGACATATAACTTCCCTTCAGGATGGTGGTATTTGCTGTGCAGTTATTGATAACAAAGTGAATAACCAGTCTTTTGTGCCTTTGTCCAGTGAGACTTTGTGCACAAATAATTCTTATCTGGATACGTCACTGGGGCAAGCTGCCACTTGTAGCAGTGTTAGCTGTGGTCAGCCATATGTGAAGCATCAGTTGCTGTCAAATGAACTAGTTTGGACTCAGCAAGCACCAAGGCCCACTGTCATGCCTATAACATCTTCAAACATGATGTGGAATTGTAACCAAGAAAGCATAGTAGATGAATTGTTAGGGTCATTTCAAGACATTCAGTGCACTTCAAATGGTGAACAGACTACCTCGTGTGATTATCCTCAGCAAAAAGTTACTATGTATGACCAGAGTGCAAGTTCAGAAGTGATTGATGTAAACAGAATAACTGAAGGTGTCCAAGAAAATAAATTGGGCACTGCTGACATGATATTTGACATACCAAAACTACAGAATGTGTTTCCTGAATCAGACATGTCAGAAGTAGCAGAAACATCAGATAAGGGTAATATTTTTCAAAGCACTTTAAACTGCAGTAGACTTGATGATCTGAAGTTTCCAGAGTCCTCTAAAGAACCCTCAAAATCAAGTGAAGTATCAAATATCAGTGATATAATATCAGATGTTGCTGATATTCTTGATGAAATTCATACGAATGAAACTCAATTGCCTGTTCCTGAAGGAAATTTCTTGCTTGATTGTGCAAAGTCTGTTTCACCAGTTCTTGACCAGATATCTTCTTGTTCATCAGGTATTAGTGGAAAGGCACAATTAGATGATTTTATTACAAGCTTGGATGGAACAACAGACTTTTCATTGGATACATTATTTCAGACCCCACAAGGCAACCAGAAGACTGATGAAAACAATAATAGTAAGAGCACCAGAGGGCATCCTTCCAGTGATGCTGAAAATGTATACTTTGATGACTCAATGGAAAAATCAGAGTCTGCTCTGATTTTCAGTGAGCTGATAACATCCCAAGAGGAATATGAGAATAGCCCTGAGAAGTGTGCAATCACATCAGACAAGAGCTGTGGAAATAGCAGTGGTCATGAGATTACAAAAGTTACTGAATCAAGTTTATCCCTGCAAACAAAAATAATTCAGCCAAACAGTAGTTCTGCAGACTCTCCAGGAATCCCAAAGAGGGTTGCCTTCAAAGTACGCCCTGCAGGCAAGCCAGTAAGAAACGCTGATAAAGGAAGAATAACAGAAAAGGTTTCTCGCATACCTAAACTGATGCGGCCCACTTTAGGGAAAGATAGATCTACGAAATTAGATCTTAGACCCCCTAAGTCAGCTGAAGCTTTTACTGAACAGCTGAAAGGAAATAGTTCAGATAAGAATTTTTTTAGCCCTAGATATGTTTCTTGCAAATACTTTGCAACTTATGATGAACCTAGAGTAGAAGGAACTCCTTCAGTAATTGACAGTAATGAGCAAAAGCAAGATAATCTCATTCTGCCCATAGGAACGACTGGTATGAGCATTGCTATTCCTAATACTGTAAAGACTGATATGGTATCATTTATACCAGCAGGTGAAAAAATATGTGAACCATCAAAAACCAACTTGATACCTGCTAACACATCATGTAGTCAACTACATGCTAGTAGTGACTTTCTCTCTGGACTTTCGTCAAAAAAGCCAGTAATACAATATATTAAACCTAACTTTCAAAATACCAATTATATTGTGGGATCATCATCAAACACCAAAAGTGTTGGAACATTGAATCAAGTAATACAGCAAACAATTTTGGAAACTAGTGATGTATTGCTACCAGTCTCTTCACCAGCTGTTACATTTTCAAGTGCAGGACAAGTAATTGATCCTTATTCTCAGAATTCAAACTGCAAACCCATTTATGTTGTGTTACCATCAACAACAAATACACTTAACAATGGCATCGCTCATTATAGTCTACCTATAACTAGCATTATGTCGCAAGCTGGAAAGTCGAAAACAAATTCTATCAGTACTCTTCAAATTGTACAAATTGATGGAAGAGACACTATTTTAAAGCAAAGTTTGATCAAACCAGCTTGGCCTATTGCACCTGCAGACTCTCGTGTAAATGCCAACGTCTGTAAGAAAACTTTAGAAAATCAAACTTCTGATAAGATTTCCGAGCCAATTAGAATAACGGTAAGGACTAGATCAAAGATATTAGCCCCTAATCAGGGAGGTTATGGATCATACACTAAATGTAGTTTAGGGTCCCAAGACAGAATTAAAATGAAATGTACACCAAGTTCTATACCTAAAGCTGTGAAGAACAGAAATTTAGTGAAAGAGTTAAAAATTCATTTTCCCACAGTACCGGAAGCTATTTTGCAACAACTAACTATTCCTCCCCAAGCTGTAAACAGAGGATACTTAACCAGGCATGACTTGCAAAATCTTCATACTCAAGCTTTAAAACTGCATTTAAGTATAGTTTATAGAAATCATGTAACAAAGTGTACAAATTACAATTGTGAAACATGTCGTAATTTTGTTGGTCAGCAAGATTCCCTGAAGTGGTCATTGAAAGAGCAACAGAATAAGTCTAAAAATGGATGTAGGAATAATAAAAGCAAAAAAGGCCAAGTAAAGCCAAGGAAATCTGTTAAAAAGTGTATTCGGTCAAGGAATATGAATGGTGAAGATGATGACCCTACATATGAGCCACCCATTAGTTATTTCAAAGCATGGAAAAGAAAAATTGACAGCAATTGGTGTAGTAGACAACCAATGAAAATACTGAAAGTAGAAGGTCATACCGCTGATGAAAATACTCTTAATACAAAGGAGAATAGTATTCTGTTAAAAAGTGAACAGCTCAAAGGCAATGCAAGTGAGCAATGGAAAACAGCACTGAAGCGTTCACTGTCTGAACCTGCTATCACTAAAGTTGTTGGACAAAATACAGAAGAAACCATTAAGCATTCTCAAGATGACATGGACCTCAAATTTTGTAAAAATCCCTCCAAAATTCAGTACACAGTAAGTTTACCCACAGTTGACGCCAATGGGAGTGGGTTTTTCATGGAAAATGTGTGTGAGAACTCCAGTGGAAATGTCTACCAAATGCCAGCAGTATCCAGTGACAATCACATTTATCAGCCAAAATCCTTGGAAGAAAAAAAAGGTAACTTTCTAAAATGTTGGTTTCTTATATAAAATTTTCTTTAGTGCAGTATTTGGAACTATAAATCTGCTTCCAGCAGAAAGTAATTGGCCTAACACAAATGTGAAATAGAAATTGTAAATATTCAATTAAGAGATGAAACATGGTAATCTGTTTGTAGACAATGAACAGAATGCTACTTCATTAAGGGCAACGCTCTTCCCATTTTATTTCAACTCATTTCTTTTTGGCCTTCTCTAGATTATTCTTTTTGTATTGTATTGGTTGATGTTTATCATGATCCTTTTTCTTCCATATCAGTTTTTGTATTTGAAAAATTGGGATTTTTTGCTGTTTTCTGTGATTGCCCTCTCTCTGACCTGTTTTGTGTTTACATCAGATCATTATCCTGTGACATGTCTCTATGTACAGTATTGGAAAATGTTCTGGCCCTTTAGAAATATTTTATATTGTGAAATGACCATTATGTGCATTGTTGAGGCAATTGTTGTAGCATCTCTAATTTTGGTATGTAATGTAAAAATTGTGGCCAGAATTTCAGAAGTTGGTGTTTGAGAGCAGATCTTCCCTCAAACCCCTAAGAAGAATAGAAATGTGGTACTTTGGGATCATTCCCCACTTTGCTTCATGCTTTATCTTTATTTTTCTCAACACTCTACTCCTTCCGGCTAGCTTGCTCTTGCTGTTAAAAGAATATCCATGATATGATGGTTTCAATCCATGAAAGACTAATTTGAAATTTTTTCTACTTTTTTCCACATCTCAAACTTATTCTGCTTCTATAGGTCTGCTTTTGACTCCTAAATTGCATTTCTGGTGTCTCAAATACATATCTCCCACTGTTGCTGCTTCATTTTCAGATTTCACCCTTGCTACCTACACACAGTTGTATGATGTTTACCCTTCCACTTCAGTCTGATGTTGATCTTGTTCTGGTATAATTATAGCATGAATTTTGGCACCAGAACCAGTTCTCATTCTGCACAAGATTCTCAGTAGGATGAACATGCTTACTGTGAGAGATAAAACACCTGGATGATTTGCAGAGAATGTGTCTGGGAACCAATGTGCTTGTACTTTGGACAGTTAAATTGGTTACTCTTAAAGCTGTGATGCTTATCATCCCACTGACTTCAGTTGTTCCAGTTGTTATGATTTTATCCCAGTTTCTGACAGATCACATTTGCTTGACAGGAATTGTGTCAGAGACAGCTTGTCCCTTAACACACCAAGGCCTACCATCCCCCCCAAAGTTTCTTTCACGTTTTCTTGGCCCAGGTCTTTTACTTATGGTGATTAATGAACCAGTGGGAAAGATCCCCTTGGTGTATTCAGAACCTCATGGTTTGAACTCGGGCAATCCCTCTCTTTCAGTTTTGGGCTTTTCTTGCCCTTACCCAAGAGATCGGCTCATTTAAAGATATGGAGAGGTTCAAGAATACCCAAAACCTCTGCAAGATTTCCTTGATTTCATAATGACCAATGTATTAGTTAGCTTATGGTGATAGCTGACCAGCTTATCTGTTGTTAATCCAAGGCATTGTAAATTTTGTATAGTAATTCACAGATGTTGTAGATAATGGTAGTCCTAGTGGATTTTTTTTTCATATTTGCTCCTGAGGTCGAATAATTCAAGATGGAATTTTATTAGCAGCAACATTTTAACTGCACCATTCTCTTATATCTTAGCTAGGTTTGGATCTGTGCAAGATGATTACAGTACTAGATCTCATCATTTATTCTTTTGTCTTATTGATCTTGACTTTGAATTTTGACAGTACAGGCGGTCCCCGGTTTACGACGGGGGTTCCGTTCTTGCGCCGCGTCGTAACCCGAAAATCGTCGTAAGCCGGAACATCGTCGAAAATCGTCAAAAATCATAAGAAAACCTTACTTTTAATGCTCTGGGTGCATTGAAAACGATGTAAACTGCATTATTATTGAGTTTTACATCAAAAAAACCTTCAAATTATGATTATTCTGCCATTTTGGGGCCATATTTCTTCCGTCAGATCGGCGTACGACGCGTCGTAACCCCGGAACATGCGTCGTAAGCCAGGAAATAATTTCTGATGAATATATTTGAAAAGCGTCGTAACCTCGGAACGTCGTAAGCCGGAACCGTCGTAAACCGGGGACTGCCTGTATTATTTCCCACCTCTCTTTTTAAGTTGTTTGATATCTTGTACCAAAGCTCTTCACATTTTAATGTTCAGCAGTTTTGAGCGCTCTGTAAATATGTTAACTATCAGTAGTGTATAAGATATTTTCTTTTCAGTTGTCATTATTAGCTTTTTACACACAACAGTGTCCGATTGCATAAAAAAATAAATACTAAATTAAGTTTCACATCCTATCACCCTAACATTCCTTTATTATGATGTTAGGTTTTGTATTTCAGATTTTGATATGGACTGCAAACTACAGCAATGGCCCAGTATTTATAATGATCAAAACTACACTTTCTCATGTGGAATGAATCCGAATTTGAATGCTACAAATTTACCATCGTCTGTCATTAGCTATCCATATACTACTAAATCAACAGAATCACAGGTACTATTGATTAGTTATGTAGTTACTGAAGTATTGAAAATAGTAAAGTTGTTTCTGTTAATTTATTTTATGCATTTATGCTGTCATGATTCAGTAATCACAGAAGGCTCTCATAAATATGTTATTATTATTATTATTATTATTATTATTATTATTATTATTATTATTATTGATTAAAATCTAAAAATCTTAATCTCATAAGTACAGCATTTTAACATTCAAAGACAACTTTATTTTACTTATCCTGCCTCATCCTTTTTTTCCTGAAGTTCCCTCAGAAGTTATGTTCTTATAAAATTGCTCCTGGTTTAGTGATTATTTTTTAGTTTGATCTTTGCACTTTAAAATCTGCAAGAGAACACTGCATTGGGAGCAGCTCTTCAAAAGAGTGGCAAGGATGTTAGTTTTGAAAGAAATAAAAAAAAGAATGAGAAAGGTGCATAATTAGCTCTTTTCATGATAAAATGTAAAAAACAGGTTTTATTACTACAGTATTATTGTTTGGTGGTTTAACCAGACCATTTGAGCTCAAATGCTCAACACTTACAACGGCCGGCTAGTATGCATGAATGCTGTTGTAAATCATATCTGGTCTATAGTACAGGTAATTTTCTGTGCTAGTTATTATTATAAACACTTTGTTTTGGTGCTCTGTCTGGCAGGCTTCTTTGTAGCAAGCCTTTTAATTCAAATACACATCGTTTAGACTGTTCCCTTGATAAATTTGCACCATACTTCAACCTCTTTAGCCAGAGCCCTACCAATAAACCCTTTTAAGATACCTCAAAAAGAGATCACCAATGTAGCTAGATACCCCAAAAATTAAATTACCAGTGGAGCTAGATGCTCCAAACATGAAATTACCAATGTAGCTAGATACCTCAAAAATGAAATTACCATTGCTGCTTGATATCTGGGACCCTATTTTTGTATAGCATTGTGTTTCTGTGGCTGTTGTCAGAGCTCAAGTTCTACTGTTGATAATTTTATGTTTTGACCCACGTTTATAATTACTTTATATCTCTTTGCCATTGATGTGTTGTATTTATATTGTATTTATACATGTCTTAATTTCCAGTTTCATAGCCTTACATATTTTATGTGGGTTTATTTTGACTCTCTGCATTTTTATTCCCTCCCCAGTGCTACTGCTTAGATACCAACATGGCTGTGGTGAGTACTGATGTGAGGTATTGTACAGTATTTAATTTTTAGGCATGGCAGATTCATACCTCCAGGTTAGGCTATTTTTTATGTGACCTGTGGAAAGGTAGATTTAAGGTTGACCTGCATAAAGATAGCTTTAAGATTATATGTTATTGATAGCTGTGTTTACTTAGGGTTGTTTTTGTTACCAGAGTATGAAAAACCTCTTTTGCCGAGATGTGAACTCTGAGATTTAGTTTTGTTGGTTTGGAGACAACTTGAACAAAATATTTCTTTGGTTTTTGTCTAGTACTGTAATCTTCTTGAAGTTAGTGTTAATGGTGATGGTTTATATTTACAGCATTGGGTCAGGTTTTGATTTTTATATAAGTAACTTACCAAATAGTTACATAGCTATAGTTTCTACTTTATGCGGCAGCTCAAAATATGAAATTAGCGGTAGCGCTCTTTTGTTTTGGGTGTAGGTATACTGCCCCGCCCACTTTCAGGGAAGAATAGGTACAATGTAGCTAAAGAGCTCAATTTGTTTCTGCTGGCTAATGACTGAACTCCAGTTATTAGCAGCCCTTGATTCGTTTTCTCCGGATGGTTGGAGATCGGCTTTGGCGAAGTGCTCTTTGCTTTTGGTAGTGCAGCTATTTAGCTTAGCTAGAATTCTGGATTATATCTTGCCTAATTGAACTTTTGACCTATTATGTCTGACTCTAGTTTGTCTAGCATTAGGTATTGCAGCAAAGGCTGCAAAACTAGATTCACTTCTGCAAAATATGACTTGCAAACCATATTTAGTTCTTGTAGGGAGCAAATTTGCTCTCCTGAGCTTAATTGTGAAGAATGTAAGGACTGGGATAAGGGGAAATGGAAGACTTTACAGACACACTTAGACAAATTACAGCGTGACCGACTGAGAAAAGCTACAGCTAGGGCTGAAGCTAAGGCTTCCGCTAGTACAGGTCATTCCCTAGGAGTTGATATTGATGTTATGCCTATCCATTCAACACCTGTGACAGCTTTTTCTCCCATTTCCAGTCCTCCAGCTTTTCCTGTCACTCCATTGCCTAGCCCTCACTCTGCTGAACCCAATGCCATTGCCAGCTTGGAAGCAAGGGTAGATAAAAAATTTAATTTACTTGTGAATACTGTTTCCCAGATTGGGAATTCTGTGAAGGTCCTGATGGACAGATTTAATAGTGTAGTGTCGAGTGCAGTGTCAGTGGAGGGGTCGGGTGTTCGTCCCACCGATGCTCCTAGACCAAGGTCCCTGCTAAACTCCCCTTGCTCACCCGAGAGGAAGCAAATTGGCAGGCCAAGGGAGATCAGTGGTGTTTGCCCACGAGCAGTCATCGCCTCATCCGAGCCTGTTGTCCGCCAATCCCAGGCTGCGGAAGATGGCGTTCGAATGGACATACATGCCCTATCATCAAGTGATTCGGACTCTCCTGCATCCAAGAAGCGCAGTGGCCGTTTTGTGAAAGTTTCTAGGCCATTGAAAAGGCCAGGCGCTTCCTTGGAAACAAATTCGCCCCGTCTCATAAGCAAACTGTAGAGAGAGAAGGTAGCCTTCTCCCTTCTTGTAGATTTTGGGAGTTGCCAGTGAGAGATTGTCACGACCATTCAGTTGTGAAAGTGCGTTCCGACCCCAAAAGAGTGTGTGCCAGTCCAGCTTATTGGCGCAAAGCGTCCGAGCACACAGTGTATGATAGTGTTGTGTGTAAGCACCAACTTGAAGACCGTTTGGTGTCCGAACTATCATCCCTAGAGTGCCCAGTGTCCGAGTGCCCATCGTATGAGCACACTTCGTCTGAGCTCCCATCCCATGAGCGTGCAGTTTCTGCCTTTCCAGTTCTTGGGCGCCCAGATTCCGAGTTGGAAGAGCCCGTGTATGACAACTTGGAGTTTGAACGTCAAATCACCGAGCATCCGTCTTTGAGGTGCCAAGTGTCCATGAAGAATGCAGCTGCTTCGAAGAAGTCAGTGTCTGTTCCAACAGCGAGTGGGCGCCTGTCATCCGTGCGTCCAGTCTCTGTGGGTGCTTCTCTAGAAGTCCACCCTACTTTTAGCATCTTCGTGACCCCGCAAGGAGAGATTCCAGTACCTGACTCTTCATCTGAATTTCCGCATGTTGCTCAAGATCCTTCGTTGGCGCCGCTTCAACCCTTGCTTGATAAAGTTCTGAGCCTTCTTCAAAAGCCATCTCAGGTAGTGCAAGAGACCATGGACCCCCCCAGGATCGATCACCCGCTTCCTCTGTCGAGGAACCTGCAGAAGAGGAGCAATCTACATCTAATTACAGTACTCGGCACTGCTCAGTTTTTTCCTGATCTGTTACCCGTCGTTCTTCTCTCCAGCTGTCCCTTCGTCTCCAGGTTCAGCCTTCTTGATGTGACAACAACTCTGATATGGAGAAGAATTTGGAATAGAAAGTTAGCTAGCATCTTGGAATGCTTGTTGTAACCTTACCTGGTGAGGGAGCAACAGCAGAGGGTACTGCCTCTGGTCGTAGCTCCTCTCGACCTGTAGCGGCGTGGCAGTGGAGCCAAGGGTCACCCTACGCGAGTGGGTGCTTTGCAACTTAGGAGGTTAATCACAGGTTGCCAAACCTTACAATCCAAAAGGGTCACATAAACAATATGTGGATATGCCCTTGCCCTAGGGGCAGTACAATAGAACAACAAAGACCAGATAAAATTAACCTACACCACCAAGAAATTTTAATCAAAACCATAAAATACAGATTGGTGACACTCACGACTCAGTGTTCACCAGACTTTCCAAGAAGTGCAACTATCCTAATTCAAGGAGAGTGGATAGAGGAAAAAGAAGGCGTTCCTCCTATCCTTCATCCCCCAATACCATGCCAGCTGTGAAGAATGGACCTGAAGTACTGCAGTTTTCATACACCGTTTCAATAATCCGTAAGTAAAACATGGCAAACACTGACTTGTACCTCCAAAATGTTGCTTGCAAAATTGAAAAGAGAGAGACAGATTATATCTGAAAGCCAAAGATGTTGCCATGGCACTCATTTCATGAGCCTTTGCTTTACTTAAGGGCAGTAAATCATCTTGAACTCCCGAATGTGCTTCCGAAATCATGGATCTTAAAAAGAATGATAATGCATTCTTGGACAAAGGACGGCTGGAGTCTTTCACAGAGCACCAAAGATTCGAGGCCAAACCTCTAAGGTTTTTGGTTCTTTCAAGATATGCTCTCAAGGCTCTTATGGGACAGAGGACTTTCTCTTGATCGGATGGACTGAGTACTTTGGACAGGCTCTTGATTGAAAAAGAGTGAGGCCAAAGGTTAGTTGGGTCCTCATTCTTGGCCAAAAAATCCAAAATCAGTGAGTATACAGCACTGCCTTGTGAGAAACCTACCCTTTTATCGATGGAATGAAGCTCACTGGCTCTCTTGGCTATAGCCAGTGCCATCAAGAATAAGGTCTTCTTCATCAGATTCCGAAGTGATGATGAACCCAAAGGTTCAAATGGTGGCCCTGACAGCCATTTAAGGACCACGTCCAAGTTCCAAGCGACTCCTGAGGGTTTTGCTTGCTTACTAGTACTAAAATGTTTTATTAAATCACTGATGTCTTGGTTTGAAGACAGGTCTACTCCTCTATGTTTAAATACTGAACTCAACATCGCTCTGGTGAACACTGAGTCGTGAGTGTCACCAATCTGTATTTTATGGTTTTGGTTAAAATTTCTTGGTGGTGTAGGTTAATTTTATCTGGTCTTTGTTGTTCTATTGTACTGGCCCCAGGGCAAGGCCATATCCACATATTGTTTATGTGACCCTTTTGGATTGTAAGGTTTGGCAACCTGTGATTAACCTCCTAAGTTGCAAAGCACCCACTCGCGTAGGGTGACCCTTGGCTCCACTGCCACGCCGCTACAGGTCGAGAGGAGCTGCGACCAGAGGCAGTACCCTCTGCTGTTGCTCCCTCACCAGGTAAGGTTACAACAAGCATTCCAAGATGCTAGCTAACTTTCTATTCCAAATTCTCCTCCATATCAGGGTTTTTTGGGGGTAGTATATGTCGATTCATCCTACCTCTAATCAATGTGGGATTCAGCTATGTACAGTAATTATTTGGTAAGTTACTTATATAAAAATGACATTTTTATAATAAAATAAAGTTTTGTACATGCAACTTACCCGTCAGATATATACTTAGCTATAGTCTCGGACGTTCCCGACAGAAATTAAAATTTCGCGGCACACGCGACAGGTAGGTCAGGTGATCTACCATACCCGCTGCTGGGTGGCGGGAATTGGAACCATTCCCGTTTTCTAATCAGATTTTCTCTGTCGCTGGTTCCGGCAACATCTGTTGTTGGTTCCTCCTGTTTTGATTTTCATTTTTCGCTTGCTGAGGATTATTTTGGACTGACCTTTGGTGACGTATTGGATCTTTGGCTTGGCATACGCTTTTGTGGATTGATTTTGATTTTGGCTTTGGATTTTTCTGTAAGAATGTCTGATCAGAGTGTTGCACCAGTGTTTTGTGTGTGTGTTAGGTCTGATTGTAAGGTTAGACTACCGAAAGCTTCGGTACATCCTCATACTGTGTGTTCGAGGTGTAGGGGGAATGATTGCTCGATTGATAACACTTGTGTTGAATGCGAGAATCTCACTGATCTGGAATGGAAGGCTTTGAACTCTTATGTACGCAAGTTGGAGAAGGATAGAGTTAGGAAGGCTTCTTCTAGAGCTCAAGTAGGTCTCTTTCTAAGGAGGTAGATTTAGAACCTAACACTCTTCCAGATTCTCCTGTCACTCCAGTTGTTTCAGCTCCTTCTCCTTCATCGAACCTGTGGATTCGTCGTCGGAGATGGCTGCAATGAAGGCCACGATCCGCAAGATGCAGTTGCAGATGCGTGCTTTGGAGGAAAAGAAAGTGAGAAGTTATAGTGATGTGTGTAGTGTCCCCAGTGTAGTGGAGGGGCGTCTGACCGGCTCCGCATTGCTCCTAGGCCTAGACCTCTTCCAAACTCCCAGACCCAGTGGAGGAGGAATGTCGACAGCCGCAAGGGGGATGAAGAGCACTCCCAACGGTCAGGCGTCCCTTCGGCAGCGCCCCTGTTGACGCGTCCCAGGCTGCCTTAGATCGCCGTAGAAAGGGATCTTGAAGAAGTGTTTTCGTCTTCTGCTTCTTCTTCTCCGAAAGCGTGGTTGGAGTTCGGCTGAGGAGTCGCGCCCTTTGAAGAGGACTTGGAAGGCTCCTAGAGGAGACGCATTGGACTCCAGCCCTGAGCGCTTCCCAGAGGGTTCTCCCGTTGCTAAGAAGAGAACTCGAAGATCTCCCTCCTCTTCTTCTGGTGGTCAGGAGTCCACCAAGCAGATCCTGGTGGGCCTCCAGGCTCAGCTCGCTGCTCTTGCTGGCTCTTTATCAAAGAGCCCTTCTCGTAGGAAGGATTCCTCTCTTCCGATCAAGTCCTCCAAGAGACACTTTTCTCCCAGCAAGTCATCTTCTGTGAAGCGTTCTTCTCCTGTTAAGCGCCCCTCCAGCAGCAGGCGCTCCTCTCCTTCCAGGCGCTCCTCTCCTGGTAGGCGCTCCTCTCCTGGTAGGCGCTCCTCTCCTGGTAGGCGCTTCTCTCCAGGCGCTCTCTTAGGCGCTCCTCTCCTGGTAGGCGCTCCTCTCCTCGGCGGATAGCGCCTCTCCTCCCAGGCGCTCGCGCCCTCATCGTCGTCGGTCTTCTCCTGTTGGAGATGCTTTCTCCCCAGTGAAATGCTCTTCTCGTCAGTCTCGTTCTTCGCCTCGTAGAAGCTCCTCCCCAGTCTCCCTCCCTTCTGTTAGGCGCCCCTCTCCTAGTAAGGGCTCCTCTACCGTTCGAGCCTCTTCTCCTGTCAGGCGCCAGTCATCTAGCAGGCACTTTTCTCCGGATCGTCGTTCTTCAGTGGACAAAGGCTCCTCTACTTCTAGGCGCTCTTCTTCTGGCAAGTGCCCTTCTGCTTCCAAACGTTCTCCTCCTCCTGCAGGCCTGGAAGTGGTTTCGGAGGACGAATCCCCCAAGGATATCAACGTTTCTGATTATAAGAGGTTAACAGCTTTGCTTGTTCAGGAGTATGGAGATTCCCTCAAGCCTGCTTCTCCTCCTTCTCCTGGCTCCATGCTTGGGAGCACCAAGGCCTCGAAGTCTTCCTCTTTTGTTAAGATGCGACCACGGTCTCGATGAAGAAAGCGCTTTAAGGGCGGGAGAGTGGCTCTCTTCAAGAAGGATGCAGGCAAGACTGTCTTCTCCTTGCCTCCCTCTAGGCTTTCGGGAAGAGCAGGAATGTGGTACGAGACTAAGGAACTGATGGGGTTGGCCCTCCCCTCATCGGCTGGCTCAGATTTCTCTTCGCTAGTGGATTCTTCCAGAAGACTCTCCCTTAATTCGGCCAAGGCTTCTTGGGGACTATGTGAACTGGATCATTTCCTCAAGGGCCTTTTTGCGTTCTGGAAGTTTTTAACTTTATGGACTGGTCTCTTGGGGCCTTAGCTAAGAGGAGTCTTGAAGAGGACTCAGTCAGTATGGAGGACCTCAGCAGTGTGTTGTCTTGCTTGGACAAGGCTGTTGAGGACGGCTCTATGGAGATCGCTTCCCTGTTCGGCACTGGCCTGCTTAAGAAGAGGTCAGTCTTCAGTGCTTTCTCTCTCCAAATCGGTTTCTCCTCTCCAGAGGTCTTCCCTCTGTTTGCGCTCCCTGTCAAGCCATCTTTTCCCTCAAGAGACTGTTAAGGAGGTCTCGTTCTTTGTCTGAGAAGGCTTCTCAGGATCTGCTGGCCCAGTCGTCTAAGAGGATGAGACCTACTGCTCCCCTTGCTAAGAAGGAGAAGGCCCCCTTTCAGGAGCCCTTTCGAGGATCCAGGTCTATCAGGAGGCAAAGACCTGAGAGAAGATCAAGACCTTCAGGACTCCCTGCCAGGAAGTCCAAGTGAAGAAACAAGTCCTCCAGACGCCAGTAGGTGCCAGACTTCTGAAGTTCGCCGAAGCCTGGGCACAGAAGGGGGCGGACGAATGGTTCCTCTCTATCTTGAGGAAGGGTTACCTCATTCCCTTCATTCAGGAAGCCTCCCTTGACAACAACTCCAAGGGAGTTATCGGCGAGATACAAGGATCCTGTCGGAGGCAAGCCCTTCTTCTAGCCGTCGAGCAAATGCTAGCAAAGGCTGCCATAGAACCGGTGCAAGATCTCCACTCCCGGGTTTTACAATCGGCTTTTTCTAGTTCCAAAATCCTCGGGAGGGTGGAGACCGGGTCTTGGATGTGAGCTCCTGAACTCTTTCGTCATCAAGAAGAAGTTCTCGATGGAGACGACGTCCTCTGTTCTGTTGTCTCTTCGTCAAGGAGATTGGATGGTGTCCCTGGACCTTCAGGATGCTTACTTCCACGTTCCCATCCATCCCTCCTCCAGGAAGTTCCTAAGGTTCATGGTAGGCGGAAGAACCTTCCAGTTCAGGGCTCTGTGCTTCGGACTTTCCACAGCTCCCCAAGTGTTCACGACCATTCTCAGGAATGTAGCTCACTGGTTGCATTTGGAGGGGGTGAGGATTTCCTTGTATCTCGACGATTGGCTGATTCGGTCCAATTCAAAGAAACCGTTGTCTGGAGGACCTTTCTCATACATTAAAACCTGGTCCAGTCTCTAGGACTTCTTGTGAACCTCGAGAAGTCTCAGATGATTCCTCAGCAGGAAATTGTCTACCTGGGGATTCTGATGGATTCTCGGGGTTTTCGAGCGTTTCCCTCCCTGGAAAGAAGGGAACGCTGCCTTCAAAAGGTGACAGACTTTCTAGGGAAAGACAGATGTTCGGCGAGGGAATGGATGAGTCTGCTGGGGACCATTTCCTCGCTGGAACAGTTCGTTTCTCTAGGAAGGCTTCACCTAAGACCTCTACAGTTCTTCCTGAATGAATCTTGGGATCGGAAGTCCCAAGAGTTGTCAGACTCCTTTCAGATTACAAATCATGTAAAGGAACATCTCCATTGGTGGTTAGACCCCCAGAAACTGGGTCTAGGAATTCCTCTTCAACCGCCGAACCCTCGCCTAGTGTTGTTCTCAGACGCGTCGGAGTCGGGTTGGGGAGCAACACTAGGCTCGGAAGAAGTGTCAGGCACCTGGGAAACAGATCAGAGGTCCTGGCACATCAACAAGAAAGAGCTGGTAGCCATTCATCTAGCACTCATCCGATTCGAACGGCTGGTCAAGGGTCAGTAGTCCTAGTAAATTCAGACAACACTACAGCCCTGGCTTATATCAGGAAGGAAGGAGGGACTCACTCCTTCTCCTGTACGTACATTGCAGCAAGGAACCTTCTGTTATGGGCGGGGAGAGGAACATCGTTCTCCTCACCAGATTTGTTCAGGGAGAAAGGAATGTGAGGCGGATCTGCTCAGCAGGAAAGACCAGGTGCTTCCCACGGAATGGTGTCTTCATCAAGAGGTTTGCGAAAGGCTGTGGTTCCTGTGGGGAGACCTCATATCGACCTCTTCGCCACCCATTGGAACAAGAGGTTGAGAACTACTGCTCCCCAATCTCGGACCCCAGAGCAGTAGCAATAGACGGCCTTCTCCTAGATTGGGAAGGTCTAGACGGGTATGCTTTTCCCCGTTCAAGATTCTAGGGGAGGTGATAAGAAAGTTCGCTTCTTCAAAGGGCACCAAGCTCACCCTGATCGCTCCCTTTTGGCCATCCTGAGACTGGTTCACAGAGGTACTGGAATAGATGATAGACTTTCCCAGGTCTCTCCCTCTCAGGAGCGATCTTCTCAAACAGCCCCACTTCGACAGATTTCACAAGAACCTTCCCGCTCTAAACCTAACTGCCTTCAGACTGTCGAAGGACTGGTTAGAGCGAAGAGATTTTCGCGCAAGGCTGCGAGGGCTATCGCCAGAGCCAGAAGATCCTCTACCTTGCGCCTCTACCAGTCGAAGTGGGAAGTCTTTAGGAGATGGTGCCGAGCTCAGAAAGTGTCCTCTTCCAGTACCTCTGTAATGGAGATAGCGGATTTCCTTCTTTATCTAAGGGAACAGTGTAATCTGGCGGTTTCCACCATCAAGGGATATAGAAGCATGCTTTCCTCAGTTTTTAGACACAGAGGTCTTAACATCTCCGAAAATAAGGACCTTCACGACCTTATAAGGTCTTTCGAGATGTCTAAAAACAAGTCCCCTAGACCTCCCAGCTGGAATTTGGACGTGGTCTTAAAATTCTTAATGTCAGATAAATTTGAGCCTCCTCGTTCTGCCTCTTTCAGGGATTTAACCAGGAAATCGTTGTTTCTTTTTGCTCTTGCATCTGCTAAAAGATTGAGCGAATTGCAGGCTTTGGAAGGTTCTGTAGGCTTTAAGAAGGACTCTGCGATCTGCTCCTTTCAGCCTCTCTTCTTGGCAAAGAATGAGAACCCTTCCAAACCTTGGCCTAGGAGTTTTGAGGTCAAAGGGACTCTCCATCTATTTCAGGACAAGAGCTAGAGCACACTCTCTGTCCAGCAAGAAACCTTAAGATGTTATCTGGAGAGAAAGAAACAGCTGGGAGGCAACACTGAAAGTCTTTGGTGCTCTGTCAAGGATCCTTCAAGAGCAATTTCTAAGAATGCCCAGGCTTTCTTCATTAGAGATGTTATCAAGGAGGCTCATCTTTCTTGCAAGGACGAGCATTTACAGCTCCTAAGAGTGAATGCTCATGAGGTGAGAGCCATAGCTACTTCTCTGGCTTTCCACAAGTCTTGGTCCCTCCAGTCTATTGTGGACTCTACGTACTGGAGATGTAACTCAGTTTTTGCTTCTCATTATTTGAGAGATGTTCGTGTTACGTATGAGAAGTGCTTCTCCCTAGGAGCTTACGTATCCGCGGATTCGGTGCTGGGTCAAGGAGCTGAAGCTAATCCTTTTAGTTTAACTTTGGTGGTTTATTTTTAATTGTTTGTTGTGTTTTTTTATGGTTGGTTGGAAGAGAGTGTTGAGATACTCTCTCTTTCATCTCTTATCACTAACAAGGTTAGGCTTGGTCAGGTGGTCGGGTTGGTTGTTAGCTCCTTGTAGTTTTTTATTATTACCTAGCTGTCATGTAAGAGGGATAGCCCCCATTGATATGATTCAGGTAGAGGGCTCTGTCTTGTAAGTGGGTTAATCCCCATTGACACGATCCATAACAGGCTCTGTCATGTAAGTGGGTCTTCCCCCATTGATATGATCCAGAAGGGCTGTCAGTCATAGGTCACTTCCTCGCTGAAGCTCTTGAGGCATGCAGACTCATAGACAGTATCCATGAAGTCTTCTGCCCAATCAGGTAAGAACCATGGTTTTTTGTTTATCCTACAACATACGTTGTTTCCGGTTTTTTAGTTATTAGCTGTCTCTTGCCCTCCTCCAAGGGTGCCAATCAGCTAAGTATATATCTGACGGGTAAGTTGCATGTACAAAAATGATATTTTTATGATAAAATAAAGTTTTGTACATACTTACCCGGCAGATATATACGATTATGGCCCTCCCAGCCTCCCCTCAGGAGACAGGTGGAAGAGAAAATCTGATTAGAAAACGGGAATGGTTTCTATTCCCGCCACCCAACGGCGGGTATGGTAGATCACCTGACCTACCTGTCGCGTGTGCCGCGAAATTTGAATTTCTGTCGGGAACGTCGGAGACTATAGCTAAGTATATATCTGCCGGGTAAGTATGTACAAAACTTTATTTTATCATAAAAATATCATTTTTATATACAGTACTGTATACTTAGCAAATAATTACATGATCGGAGCCCTCCCTCCTCCCTCTCATGGACATGGAGCATAAACGAAATGAGCTCTTTAGCTACGTTGTACCTATTCTTCCCTGAAAGTGGGCAGGGCTTATTTACCTACACCCAAAACAAAAAGAGCTACTGTGAATTTATATTTTTTTGAGCTATTAATAAAGTAGAAACTATAGCTATGTAATTATTTGGTTTAAATATTTATGAAAGGGATTTTGACAAAGGAAAAATCTATTTCTGAGGAAGACCTGTGTCACCCAGTGAAATGGTTCCAATAGCACTATTTCTAGGCATAAAAATTGCTAAATAAACCAGAGAAAAAGCTATCTAAAATTATAAAAGTCTTTATTGGGGTTGTAGCAAAAACACTAATGGTTCGGTATACACCAAGAACGGATTCACTATCACAGGTCTTCGTCCGATAGACTTCTAAAAATGTCAAATTTTTTAGCATTAATATCTGTTGACCCTCTTAATCTAATCTAGGGGACATGAATATAAGAATTGAGGTAATATAAATAGTAACAAAATGTGAATATAATCTTTGATATTTAAGAATTGCCAATTAAGGAAATTTTACCTAATTACAGGCAGTCCCTGCTTATCAGCAGGGGTTCTGTTCTGACGGCTTAATTATAACCGAAAATCTGCATTTTTCAGCGGTTATCTACACTGAAAATCACCAATTTTCGCTTATTGATGCCTCTGTTTGATTTTCGTCGCTAGACAAGCCCCGTAAAACTGAATCACCAATAACCAAGCCTGCCAATAACTGGGGACTGCCTGTACTCAAAAAATGAAGCATGGCCTTAAGTTCTGGGAACAGATAAATATTTGATGTTCATTGAGGGATTTTAGTAGTCTGTAAAAGTAAACTAAAGATACAATTACTAGCTGATAATACTTTGGTAAAAGTATGATCACCACTGGAATATC
Source organism: Macrobrachium rosenbergii (assembly GCF_040412425.1). Lineage (NCBI taxonomy): Eukaryota > Metazoa > Arthropoda > Malacostraca > Decapoda > Palaemonidae > Macrobrachium > Macrobrachium rosenbergii. The sequence continues at coordinate 27,293,858 of NC_089749.1, forward strand.
TAACATACAGTAGTTGTATGTCATGTTTGTTACTTTCATGCATACTGTTGGAGTTGTACACTAAACAGTATGAAAATATTCAGTAACAAAAATGGAAATCATGAGATTGCAACAACTTTGCCCATTTTCTTGATGCAAATAAAGTTTCAGAATGTGTTGAGAGATATTTTGGTATTTTAAAAACTTGCCTTTGATGGACCAACTTGAAATAATCCAGCTATGCTAGACTAGGTTAAACTCCTCCAATTTTATTTAGCATTTCTAGTATCCTTCCTTAAGCTGATGGTGTAAAATTATTTTCCAGCCTTTAGGACAAAGCAGAGCTACTTCAGTGAGTTTTCAAGCTATTCAGTTTCTTTTTCTTCCTCATAACTAGTTTAGCCTAGTGTACTTTGCATTTTCAGAGTGTTGTAACATGAGAAATATATATTGTACAAACACATTTTATGTTATAATTCACTAGGGTTACTGAAAACTTACAGGAGGTGAACTGCAGTTGTAATCATTCTTTTAATAATCTTACAGGTCTGCCACTCATAGTGTGTATTATGATTTGTGCCAAGCCATTTGGATTGAATAAGTTGAGCTTCCTTTTCACCAGAATATATCCTGGTAAAGCTCAAACAGTTTGATATATATTAATATCCTGAATTATGAAATGAGCCTGTGAATGGTAGATTGCAGAACTCGGTAGAGAAAGTCAGGTGTTTGATATAGGTGCACAGATATAAGATTCAATAGGCTTGTTACAAGGACAAGAAAAATTATATACGTCTGAACTTTGAAAGACATACCATTGAAATGTAAGGAATTGAATTTCTCAGTCATGTAAAAAGTATGTTTTTAGGTATGCACTCCACATTTTGAGTAACGAGTAAAGGTAATTGTAGAGGGGTAAAAAACAAATAATTTTCTTGAAATGCCACCAGACAGTTGGACTTTGCAGGTTAAGAAGAGAATGTGGATGGTAGAGTTTTGACTAGGGGAAAGGTAAAGGAAAGGCCACAACATTTTATAGTAAATGGTGAAGATAGAGGTCTTGTCACCTGCTGGTATATTTTGATAGAAGCATTATTACTCATGGATCCACGAACATTATTAAGGGACTTCTTTATTAACATTTCACAAATGATTGATGTATATAGAGCTTATTTTCTTTCAGATGACTCCACAGCCTGTGCCCTTGAACAGTGAATGCCAATATTCTCCAGCTCTGTATTTAGAAAAGGGTTGTAACTGTAGTGAAAGTTGCCGGTAAGCATCTAATCATTAAATATGTGATTCAGTAAAGTTTTGTATTTCATGTGAATTTCAAACACACTATTTTACAGATATTTTCCCTGTGTAAAAGTGGTACACTGTACAAAGAGTTACATTGTGTTGTGCAGTGACCACAATGGTAATATAAGATCCAGCCTGTAAGGAGTCCCTAGTCTATCCTATTAAAAACACTTTTCAACGTTCTCATTGTCATAAGTGCAAATATATTTGGTAGTCCTCTTCGTGTAACAGAATTAAGAACTGTTTTGTTATTTTTGCTCATATCTTTCATTGTTATGACATCGTTATTTTGTTTTGATTAGCTCTGGTATTTGTTAATCCAGCAAAATGTGATGTGTGGGTACATTCGCCAAGGATAATTGTGGCACACTTTCCAGTGTGTTTTGGACAAGAGTTTACAAAGTAGTTACTGGCAACTTTCACGAAGTTATATGGTGCCTCACATCTTCTGACAGTGATATGATATCACTCAGGCTGTCACCAGGTCATATATAGCTTACTACAGGAAAGAATAGACTCATAGAAGACAAATAAGTGCGATTTTTTTTCTATCATTATGGTAAATTTTTTTTCTATAGTTTTCCCTTTTGTTGTTATTGATTTTAACAGATACCAATGTTATAAGAGAGAGAGAGGGTGCACACACTTATTGTGTGTAAGCTGCAATGCATACACACAACACTAGAAATAAATTCCTGTTCTTTTGCGATAAACATATGTAATTGTTTGCTCAACATTGCTGTGACTATTACAACATTGTCCTTTAAGATATTAGGTGAATTAAATATTGAATATAATACAAATAAACATATTTTTCCGTACTTGACAATATATTTACAATCTCAACACTTTTTACATAGACCTGTAAGTTTCTTATAAGAAACCAGTGTAAATAAATAAGTAGATACATAAACAAATGAATGCAGTGCATAGTCAAACAATTGCTGCATAAAATTATACATTTAGAAGAATTTAAAGAGCTGTGTGCCCACCTCCTCTCTCTCTCTCTCTCTCTCTCTCTCAGTATGAACCCCTATTGTCAATTAACATAATTATTCTCTTGGATATTGAAGCCACTGTCTTTTCACAAATGTTTGTATCGTCTTGTTTAGGTCCTAGTCTAAGTGACCAACTTGCTTGTCATATTAAGTGATCCCTGGTTTTGGTATTACATATTTGCATCCCTTTTACTTGTTTTGTAATCCAAAAGATTTTCAGTGGCATTCAAGTCAAGGGAATTTAATTCCATTCAGTTCTGAATACATGTGTGGATATTCTTTAAAACATTCTTTTGTAATTTGGGCATTGTGGACGGCAGAGTTGTCCATGACTACATATATTACTTCTTGCTTGGATATAAGCAGGGCTCTCATAGATGCCACTAAAACTTCCTCTAGGTTGCTCATGTATTGGGACCTGTTCATTTGTGAATCTGTAAGTTCTCCTAGACCACTGGTAGCCATCCATTCCCATAGGACTGCAGTAATTTTTCTTCTCTTAAAATATGCATTGATCATAATACAGTAGCTCTATAATGAAATAAAGCCTTGATTTATAAACTAGACCTATACTAACACTAATATCCAATTTATATGATTGGTCTATAATGATGTAAATATCAAATCCTGATTATAGACCTATGTATAATAATATAGTGTGATTTCTTTTAATAGGCTTAAAAAAACAAATGTAAAGGTCTAGTTTTTAAAATAGACCCATCATGATATAATGCCCATTTTCATTATAATGACTTACCAAAACACTGTAAAAGCTTTTATCTGTTTAAAATCGACACGTCCGAGATATAAATTTTCAAACTTTGTTTGGAACGCTGATACAATTGGCGGGAGACCCAACCCCACCGGATGCCGGTGGGGGTGGCGTGGCAGGAGACATACCCATAAACCCAGGTCAGTTTCATTCTCGGGCGTATTGGGAACGCATCTCGCGCGTCCGTCTGCCTCAAACTGTTTGGGTTCCTTTGTCTGCTTGCACTTAGTTGTGGCGTCTCTCCTTGGTGAAGTACTCAATTGCCTGTTTATTTATCTAGCTAGCCTAGCTCTGGGAATTCGTAGCTATGTCGGATTCAAGCTTCTCGGGATCCAGAGTTTGCGCAGGGAATTTGTGCTCCGCCAAACTAGTTAAACTTAAATACGGTCGCCATTCTATGTGTACAGCATGTAGGGGTCAAGAGTGTTCCCAGGAGAACACATGCAGTGAATGTATGGAATGGAGTTAGGAGTTTTGGCAAACATACAGTTCCCATCAGATAAAGCTGGTTAGGGATAGGGATAGGAAAGCCTTTAAGCGTAAGGAAGCTAGGCTATCATCTTCTTCGGTGGTGGCATTGGCGTCACCTCCTCTACCGGCTGTTCCTTCCTCCTCTCCTACCCCCTCCTCTACCGCTGCTCTTTCCCCCTCTCATATTCCCCCCTCTTCTTCATTAGCTTCCCAGTATGTTTTCCCTAAAGCCAAGCCCAGCCTCGAGGCTGATAAATCAGAATTCGTTCTTTTCAGAAATCAAATGGAAGCGCAAATGAACGGTTTCATGGAGTCGGTCTTAAGTTTAGTGCGTTCGCACCATAGTCCGGGCGTTAGCGTCGGTGATGACGTCAGTGTTGGTGTTGGTGATAACAATGTGGTTGTTCGCGATCGCGTTTCAGGCGAGTCTGCTCATTTTTCTGAATCTTTTGAGCAAAGGCAACTGTCCCGCTCGCCTTCTGAGGCTAGAAGACAGTCCGGCGCTGGCGAAAAGGTCAGAAATTATTGCCCACGAGCAGGCTCGTCCTCTAAGGCACAGGAAAGCCTTAGTCCTGGTGGCGGAAGTAGTAAGCTTGACTCGCCTTCTAAAGCGTCGAAAAGCTTCAGGGAGACGTGAAAGTGATCCATCGACGCGTCGATCTTCTCGCATCGCTGATAGCCATCGCCGACATCGCAGGATGGTGTCCCCAGAAGCTTCATCAAGGCGGTCATCATCGAAGCGGCACTACCTAAGGTTAAGCTCTTCAGGTGAGAGTAGCAGCAGTTCATCTTCAGTCTCTTCATATTCCAGCTCTTGGATCCCCCTCCTCGTCATCGCAAGTGGGATCAGACCTCTCGGCCCTTAAAGAGGCATTCTTCGGATAATTCCTGCCCTAGGGTTACTAAACTCTTCAAGAAAAGGACAGCCAGCCCTATACCTGGTTGCTCAGCGTGGGGATCCGATCAAGAAGATACATTTCAGACGCTTCCTCCCAGGTCACCTAGGTGCAGTCAAGAGGCCTAGCCCTCTCCAGGAAGCAAGTGCCCGGGCCTCTTACTCCTCCTCCACACAGAAGTGTCTGCGCCTTTGGCTACATCCTCGCCCTCCCAGGCGTCTATTCTGTTGGAAGGAAGCTAGAAAAGGTAGTCCATAAAGTCCTTGGTATTCCCGAGGATAAAGAAGTCGTTCCTCCTCAATTCCTGGACGGTCTGGGCACGGAACCGATTCTTTCTGGTGAAGAGGAAGGCCCAGGTGAATCGGGGCCTTCTTCACATTACGCTTCTCTACTCAGCTTTCTGCTGCAGTCGTACCCGCAACATTTTCAGCCGACAGCCCCCTCTTCTCCGACTTCTACATTGCGTCTGGGAAAACAAGGTCCTGCCACTTCACTTCCCAAATTGGTACTCTCCACTGCCTCCAAGAAAGCATTAAAAGAGGTAGAGGCGTGGTTGGAAGCTAAGAGGTCCTCGGGTAAGTCGTCGTTTGCGTACCCTCCTTCAAAGCTGTCGAAAAGGAGGCAAAATTATTACAGCACAGGAGCTTCTCCTTCACTGGGATCTGCAATTTCAGCACAAGGGGACTTTGGCTCCCTTGTGGACCCCTCAAGACGCATTTCATCCGAGGCAGCCAAGACCTTCTTTTCTGCCCTAGATGTAGAACATTTTTCCAGGAACCTCTTCAAGCTCCTAGAGATTGTCAGCTTTATCGATTGGTCAATGGGAGCTGTTTTCAAACAGGTGGAGCAGGCTAATCTCGCAGAAGACGTCTTGGAAAAAAAAATCACGGGATTTCTTTCCTGCACCGATATCGCTATCCATGATGCGGCAGGCGAAATTTCCTCCCTCTTCGCCATGGCCACTCTGAAGAAGAGGGAAACTTGGTGCTCGTTCTTGTCTAAGGCTGTGACTTCTTCGCAGAGAACGGCTTTGATGTTCGCACCCTTTGACAAGGAGGGCCTCTTCCCAGAAGCAGTAGTGAAAGAAGTCCTGTCAGCCATGGATAAGTGGGCGTCGTCACACATCCTGTTTATGTCTTCCACCAGACCGAGGCCTGCTCCCGCTCCTTTGACCAAGATGGTATCTCCTCTTAACAGGCATCCGTTTCGTAACTCCAGGTCCAAACCTTACTCAAGGTCCTGCTCCAACTCCAGGGGTCACAAGTTCTCCTCAAAGCCACAAGGTCGTCATACCAGTAAGTAGGATCCCTGTCCTCCATGCGCCGGTGGGGGCCAGACTCAGCCTCTTTTGGGAGGAATGGAGAGACAGAGGTGCAGATCAGTGGGTGGTGCAAGTGCTCCACCTAGGCTACCGTCTGCCGTTCGCCCAACCTCCTCCTCCTCTCCAATTCTCCCATTTCCTTGACAGCATACTCAAGAGGCTCAGTCAAGTTTTCGGCCCTAGAGACAGAAGTCCGGTCTCTCTTAGGAAAGCGGTCATCAGTAGTGCAGGACGTGTCAACCCCAGGTTTCTACAACCGCCTGTTTGTAGTCCCCAAGTCATCAGGGGGTTGGAGGCCAGTTCTCGACGTAAGTGCTCTCAATATGTACTTAGTGAAAACCAAGTTCTCCATGGAAACGAACCGCTCAGTTCTTCAGGCACTAACTCGGGGGATTGGATGGTGACCCTCGACATGGAAGATGCCTACTTCCACATTCCAGTACATCAGGACTCCAGGAGGTATCTTCACTTTGTTTTCAAGGACAGAGTTTACCAGTTCCGGGCCCTCTGCTTCGGCCTGTCGACAGCCCCCGCAAGTGTTCACCAGGATTCTCGCCCGATAGGTCATTGGCTCCACCTGGAGGAGTTCGGATCTCCTTGTACCTAGACGACTGGCTACTCCGTTCATCATCAAGGGACCGCTGCATGGAGGACCTTCACAGAACCCTAGGGTTAGCTCGGGACTTAGGGATTCTGATAAACACGGAAAAGTCGAGCTTAGTTCCTTCACAGAGGATTCTTTATTTGGGGATGACTCTGGACAGTCTAGCTTTTCGGGCTTTTCTGTCTCCCAAAAGGGTCTCCTCCTGCCTTCAGACGGTGGAGAAGTTTCTCCTCCTGGACAGTTGCTCCGCCCGTCAGTGGATGGCTCTCCTGGGAACTCTGTCGTCAGCGGAGCAATTTGTAAGGTTAGGCTGTCTGCACATGAGACCCTTACAGTTTTTCCTCAGGGACTCTTGGGACAGAAGGACCCAAACGGACTCCACGGTCTTCAACATTCCCCCCGACGTCAAGGGGCATCTTTTCTGGTGGAGGTTGCCGGAAAGGCTTTCGGAGGGTCTGGATCTCCTCCCAAGACAACCATCCTGCAGATGTTCTCAGGCGCCCAATGTTGGGTGGGAGCACATCTAGCCAACCTCAGGACGTCAGGAGTTTGGTCGGACGAACAGAAGAAGCTCCACATCAATGTCAGGAACTGTTGGCCATTCACCTCGCTCTCCAGGAATTTTCGACCCACGTCTCAGGCCAAGCAGTCGCTGTTCACGCCGACAACTCGGCGGCTCTAGCCTACATCCGGAAACAGGGAGGTACCCATTCCTCTCGCCCTGTTCAAAGTTGCGAGGACCTTCTTCTGTGGGCAGACAGCAACAGGGTGGCCCTGTTCCTCGGTTTGTGCAGGAAAACTGAACGTCCTGGCGGACCAACTCAGCCGTCGGAACCAGACTCTCCCTACGGAGTGGACCCTGCACCCGCAAGTGTGCCTAGATCTGTGGAATCTGTGGGGCACTCCCATAATAGATCTCTTCGCTACCTCCAAGAACCATCGTCTCCCAGTGTTCTGCTCACCAGTTCCAGACCCACTGACTCACTTGGTGGACGCCATGCTCCTAGACTGGACGAACCTGTTTGCCTATGCCTTCCCTCCTTTCGGGCTCATCAGGCAAGTGATAAACAAAGTGAAATTCCATCAGAAGGTCGAGCTGGTCCTCGTTGCCCCGTTCTGGCCAAGGAAGGAGTGGTTCCCGGACCTGCTAGATCTCCTGATAGACTTCCCGAGGCTTCTCCCTCAAAAGAAGTCGCTTCTCAGACAACCCCACCTAATGAAGTTCCACCAGGGATTGTCCACTCTCGCTCTGACAGGCTTCAGACTGTCAGGAAGCTCATCAGAGCGCGGGGTTTTTCAAGCAAGGCTGCAGAGGCTATTGCGAGGTACAGAAGGGACTCCTCGAGCAAATTATACCAATCCAAGTGGACAGTCTTCAGGAACTGGTGTAGAAAAAATAGTATCTCCTCTTCTTCGACGTCTATAACTCAACTTGCCGATTTTTTCATTTACTTGAGGGATTCAAGAAAATTGATGCCATCAACCATCAAGGGCTACAGAGCTATGCTGTCCTCCGTCTTCTACCATAGGAGGTTAGACCTATCAAATAACCGAGACTTGTCAGACCTCCTCAAGTCCTTAGACACAGCTAAGGCCCCAAAACCTGCCCTTGCCTGTAATTTAGATGTAGTTTTGAGGTGGTTAATGTCTCCAAGGTACGAACCTTTAGAAGGTCTTTCTCTTAGAGACCTCACTAAGAAATCCCTTTTTCTGGTTACTTTAACAACGGCAAAGAGGGTTAGTGAAATACAAGCCATTGACAAGGAAGTGGGTTTTCAAGGTAATGCTGTTTGCTCGTTCACCTTGAATTTTCTGGCCAAGAGCAGTCTCCTTCCAACCCGTGGCCTCGGTCCTTTACCATTCAGAACCTCTCCGAAGTGGCTGGCCCTCAAGAATTGGAGGCTTCTTTGTGCCCTGTTAGAGCTATCAAAACTTACTTGGCCAGAACGGCCAGCATCAGAGGACGTTCCTCTAACCTGTGGTGTTCAGTGAAAGATCCAACCAGACCTTTATCCAAGAATGCCCTGGCTTTCTTCGTCAAGGAACTCATCTTAGAGGCGCACAGGCACATCAACGAAGAGGACGCACGCCTAGTCAAGTCTCACATTCACGAAGTGCGCTCAATAGCAACTTCAGTGGCCTTTCGTCATAATAAGTCACTATCGCAGATCACACAGAGCACCTTCTGGAGGTCGAGGTCTGTGTTTGCGTCTCTCTACCTTAGCGAGGTTGAAGTTGCGTATCAGGACCTGTTTGCGTTAGGTCCCATATCGGTAGCAGGCTTGGTTTTAGGGGGAACACACTAGGGGGGTAGGTTCCTTATCTTTCCTTCCCCCTGTGGTTTTATGGTTGCTGAGTTAATGGGAAGCCGGGGGTGCTCAGTTCACCTGGAGTACCCTCCATCCTAGTTGAGCTGCTGAGTGTATAGGGAAGGGGAATGTATTTAACTATTTTTAGGTTAGGCGGTGAGACCCGTTTTTCAGTCTGGTTGCTTTCCAATTGCTCAGGGCAAAAGCAAAAGGAAGTCACCCCTTGTCTCAGTCAGCGGTGTACTTCCCTGACTGCTTGGGTTGTTATGGAGCAGAGTGGCTAGCAGTGCTTACGCCCAAGGCCTCTGCAGGTAATGGAACTTCAACCAGCAGCAGTACCTCCCTGCAAAAGCCCATCTACCAGGTAAGGTGACTCCTGCCCTTTTGTTGGTATGGATCCTTAAGATACCCATGGTTAGAGTTTGTTCCTTTTCTTTTTTTTTTTTTTTGTGTGTGTGTAACCTTTCAATAACTGGTACCTCATCCCCTGCCCTTCCACCTTAAATGTGGAATCAGCTTTTACAGTGTTTTGGTAAGTCATTATAATGAAAATGACATTTTATGATAAAATTATGTTTCATTATACTTACCAAAAACACTGTAACGTAAAACCTCCTCCTCCCGCAGGGGGAGACGTTATCTCAGGTTTTCACTAATTGTGTATACCGAGAATGAAACTGACCTGGGTTTATGGGTATGTCTCCTGCCACGCTACCCCCACCAGCATCCGGTGGGGTTGGGTCTCCCGCCAATTGTATCAGCGTTCCAAACAAAGTTTGAAAATTTATATCTCGGACGTGTCGATTTTAAAGAGATAAAAGCTTTTACCGTGTTTTGGTAAGTATAATGAAACATCATTTTATCATAAAAATGTCATTTTTTATCATAGACATTATGATAGTAAAACATTCATTATTATGAATGGAACTTTATGAAATGAAGCAATATGATTGTTATAACAGGCTTACAATAAAAAACAAGCTAGAATTTATCTTTAGTGACACAATCTTACTGGTAATGTTAGGCTTACCCTTTTTAAATTCTACTTATTAGTTTTTTATTCAACTTTTACCCTTACCCTTATAAACTTTTCTCCAATAATTTAACTGGAGCTTACCATGTTTTCCTGGGACGCCAATGGTGAAGGCTAACCATTAGCATCCATAGAGAATGTTTTTTTGTCACCAAAGATGACCTTTTTTCCAGAATTCATCCATCATTGGGTAATACTGCAAAGCGAGTGCAAGCCTGCCCTCTTGATGATGTTGGGTAAGAAGAGCTTTCATGGCAAGAATGTGGTGATATATTTCAGCGTCACACTATCTGTCCTGGATTACTTGAATTCCAACTTGAATCCCTGTCTTCTTTTTTAGTGCTGGAGCGTTGATGAGGGGAGTTCTACAGACCTTTTTAGGATCACTTGATCTTGATGTAGAGTTGTGTGGTGCAGTTGTCCACTCCTGTGAAGATTCTTGACATTTCCCCTTTACCTTTCTTCTTGTATCGATCTGTACTGTATTCAGTCATTTTGCTCACACTAAACTACCATGAAATTTCTCTTGCCAAAGCATTGGCCTAGTGTAAATTTACTAGCAATTTTCTGAGAGATATGGAAGTGTGCATGGGTCGATGATTCATTTTGATAAAGTTGACAGCTGATTTATGTTAAGTGGCATGTTTTCCTGCCCACATAATAAGTGACATCATGACAAACAGTGAAACTCGAATTTGGAGGAAATATTATTCCCCCCCTTTTTTTTTTTTTTTTTAGAATGAAATTAAAATTTTATATAAGTAACTTACCAAGTAATTACATAGCTAACATTTCTACTTGCACAGCTCAATTTTGTTCCTGCTGGGTCGTCATACACATCAGCGCCATTGCAGCAGCTTGGTTCACAGTTTTCGTTGTATTTTGGTGATGTACAATTGCTTTGTTTCAGTAGCCAACAAGTTTTTGTCAGCTTATTAGCATTTTTGGATAGTTAGCCTGGTTTTTTTTTTATAGAATTATGTCTGATTCCTGCACTTCTAGTTTTTGCTATTGCAGCTAAGGGTGTAAAACTAGGTTAGCCCTTAAGGGATGGGCTAATTGTATATCAAGCAAACCCCCCAGACCGTTCAAACTTTAATGTTGGCCAATTTAAGAAAAAAACGTCATTGAAAAGCAGAAGATATGAAAATGCACATGATGTAAGAAAGAAATTTTTTTTTTAACTTTCCCTACCTTCCACGGGAAGTGGAAAGTGATTGCAGTATTTACAACCCTGTGTGGGGCCTCTTACAAAACATTCGTAAATTTTACAAGTTATACATGTTTTTTTTAATAATTTATTTTGTAAAATTGTAATTATAGCTCACACAATATCATAAGAACTAAAATCTGTAACAAATTTGAGTATATTTGTTGTAAAATATTTACATAGATTTGCTTAGATCGGGAGATGCAGTTACCTTTTTTGGAGGTATACATGTTTTATCTAATATTTCTTTGCACTTTTCTTTGCAAAATTAAAATTATAACTGACATCATATCATAAAAGAGAAGAACTAAAACCAACAGCAATCCCTAGGTATATTTATGAGCAAATAGATAAAAAGATGTCATGGGAGAGAGAGGAGCAAGATATTCCCCCTTCAAGTCAAGAACAGTACTGATTCCCAGAGACGCCCACTGCTTGAGCTGAGCTTAATTGTATAGTTCCCATTATTCATTTATGGGCCATTGAAGTTGTGGAAACTCTTTCCTGTTCGATACAGCCAAATCGTATGGCATGTAGTATTAATACTCCTCAGAGGGGATCCGTCCACCACCCAAAACCTGTTTTAGATCCTCTCATGAGGGGATCCGTCCATTAAGGGTTAACAAAATCTTATGATCCCCATTCAGTATGCAGTAAATGTAGAGGGCAAGAATGTAGTAAGGAGAAAACGTGTGAAGAATGTTCTTCTTGGGATGAGTAGTAGTGGAAAGTGCTTAAATCGCACTTAGATTATAGAGGGATAGGAAGAGGAAAGCGGCCTCTGTAGCCGAGAGACGGTCACTTAGCCTAGTAACTACTCTTAAACCTAGTTTAGTAGCTAGTCCTGCTCTTCCTTCTACTCCTATTCCCTCTTTTTCTCCTAATATACTTGCCCTCCTACTATTCATCCACTTACTCCCGTGCCTGGCACCCTTTGCTTCTGACCCTAATACCATTGCCAATCTCGGTTTAATAAGAAGATAGACCTTGTAGTTAGTGCAGTGGCAGAATTGGGAGAGTCACTGAGAGTGATTATGGATAAAGTGTTCACTGGAAAAGTGATGAGTGCAATTGGAGGAAGTGGCTATCCATCCTGTCGGTTGTCCTAGACAAAGGTCCCTGTCATACTCTCCTGAACCTGAGAGAAGACATACCAGAAGTCCAAGGGAGGCCGATGGGATTTGCCCACGGGTGGTCACTCCCATGGTTGAGCCTGTTGCATGATTCCAGGCATCGACAGACAGCCATTGGAAAGGCGTCTCATTGGGAGTGCATCACTTGTCCTCAAGTTCCAGCGATTCCGGCATGGACAGGAGGCACAGGAAACGTTATCTGGATGCTTCATGACCACTTAAGCACCCTTCAGAGGATGTGGGTCGTCATTCAGACCCACTTCCAGTTAAGTGGTATGAGAAGGCCAGTGTAGCCCACAGCCTTCCTTTTGTTACACTATAGCTACATGGGACAGTACAGAGGCCTTCTCACCTGAATGCCCTCACCTGGCTCCCAAGCACTCAGCATCCTCTCATAGGCTTGCAACATCATCGACTAAATGTCTGGCTCATCTTCCTGAGCACCCGACACCACTTCCTGAGCGCCCTACGCTACCTCCTGAGCACCCGGTGCCATCTCCCAAGTGTCCGGCGCCAGCTCCTGGGTGCTCGCTCCCAGACATGTTTCTCCTCTTCAATCGGTTCAGAGACCACGGTCTACATCACCTTTGGATCAAGATGAAGCATCGTTGGCTCCTATTAAGTGGCAATTAGCTGAAATAATGAGCTTATTGAAGAAAGCTCCCTTGGCTTCCAAGACTTTTCATGATGCTATCCTGTCCCCAGTCTCCTCAAAAGAGGAGGAGGTCAATCAAGAACCTGTTCCTCCTCCTTCCTATGCAGCTCTTCTTCAGAATCTTTTGGCGAATTGCCCCACCTTTTTTGCTCCAGCTGCCCCAGTCTCGCCTGCCTCAACTTTTTTTGATGAGGAGTCATCTGGATGACAGGACTAGACTTCCCAAGATGGTACTTTCTTCTTCCTCCAAGAAGTCTCTCAAGGAAAAAGGGGAGCAAGCTTCTTTCGCCTTTCCTCCCTCTTGCTTAGGTCGTAGGAGGTATTTATTGTATGCCATCGGGGAAGCTCCTTCCTTGGGAGTCGCTACCTCCTCCCAAGGGGACTTCTCTGGCCTCAACTCTTCTCAGTATTCTGCATTCTCGTCAGCGAAGATAAAGTGTTTGTCAGTGGAACTAGATCACCCTGTTAAGGATCTTTTCAAGGATTTTGAAGTTTTTAGCTTTCTTGACTGGACAGTAGGAGCTCTGGCTAAGAAGGTTAAAGACTTCCAAGGTTTATCGGGAGACATTGCCTTGGACTGGATATGAGTCTTGTCCTGTGCAGACAAGGCCATTAGAGAGGGCTCTCTAGAGCTTTCCGCTCGATTCACATTGGGAGTCTTAGAAGAGAGAGAGCTCTGGTGCTCCTTTACTACTAAGGGAGTCACTCAGATGCAGAAATCGGCCCTTTTATTTTATCCTCTGGAAGAAGTCGACACAAGATCTGTTGGCTCAATCCTCCAAGCGCAAGGATTCACCTGCCTTTGCACCCAAGACAGGCTGTCCCCTCCAGTAGCATCCCTTTCATGGAGGTAGACCCAGATCTCAGTTTGGGACCAGTTCCAATGTACGTTTCACGGCAAGGTCCATTAAGAAAGGCTCAGCCAAGACAGTGCCCAAAAAGTGAAAGCAAAGTCCTTCATGCCCCAATAGGAGCCAGACTCCTGTAGTTTTTGGAAAAGTGGCTGATCGGAAGAGCAGAGCTGTGGATCATCAAGGTTCTGAAGGAGGGTTGCGCCATTCTGTTCCAGGAGAGCCCACCGTTAGTCACTTTTCCCATCACATTGTCAGCTTACTCAAGAGGTTCAGAGAGACATTCAGCCCTTTGGAGGAAGTTTCCTCCCTCCTCCAGAAGAAGGCCATAGAGGAAGTCGAGAACACCAAAGCAATGGGCTTTTACAACTGTCTCTTTGTGGTTCTGAAAACATTGGGGGGCTGGAGACCAGTCTTTGATGTAAGCACCCTCAATCATTTTGTCCAAAAGATGAAATTAAAGATGGAGACAACCCATTCAGTTCTTTCATTCATTCACCAGGGCAACTGGATGATAACGTTAGACATGCAGGACTTGCACAAGGTTTTGCTTCTTACCGAGGAACTGGGTCTTCTTTTCAATCTACAGAAGTCTCAGTTGACCCCATCCCAAGAGATCCTGTATTTGGGGATGACTCTCACCTTTGACTTTTCAGGCTTTTCCATCTGCGTAGAGAATTTCCAGCTGCTTTCAGACGGTACACAGGTTTATAGCCCCTTCTGTCTTGCTCAGCTCAACATTGGATGAGCCTGCTGGGGACATTGGCATCCATAGAGATGTTTGTCAAACTGGGCAGACTACATATGAGAGTTCAACAATTCTTCTACAGGCCATCTGGGACAGGAAACACAGCCAGACACTTTGTGTTTACAATCACCCCTGAGATCAAAGCAGACCTGAAATGGTGGCTGTCCAAAGAAAGACTATCAGAAGGGAAGTCCCTTCAACCTCTGAACCCCGACATAGACTTTTACTCGGACGCCTCAGACTTAGGCTGGGGAACTCTTGTGGGGAATCGGGAAGTATCCAGCACGTGGACCCCAGAGCAACAAAGTCCACATACAAATGTCAGAGAACTGAAAGCAATTCATCTAGGCCATCAGTTTCCCTCGAACTTTGTCCGCAACAAGACAGTGGCAGTCCATGCGGACAATACCACGGCCTTAGCATACATTTGGAAACAAGGCAGCACTCATTCCTTTTCTCTCTGCCAGGCAACAAGAGACCTTTCATGTGGGCAGATCAAAATCAAGTGACTCTGGTCACCCAGTTTATCCAGGGGAAATTGAATGTTTTGGCGGACGAAGTGAGCCATTGGAAGCAGGTCCTTCCCACCAAATGGACCTTGGATCGTCTGGTCTGTACTGTTGAGCAAACCAACATTAGACCTGTTTGCCACCTCCAAGAACCATCGTTTTCCTCTCTTTTGCTCTCCAGCCCCAGATCTTCTTGCATGGGCAACAGACGCCATGCTGCAAGACTGGTCCAATCTGGATCTGTATGCTTTTCCTCCCTTCAGGATGATCAGGGAGGTGATAAACAAATTTCAAGCCCACCACAATGCAATTTGTTTCAAGCCCACCACAATGCAACTATGACCCTCATAGCCCATTTTGGCCCCTGAAGGAATGGTTCCTGGACCTCCTTTGTTTATTGGTAGATTTTCCAAGACTTTCCCCAAAAACCACTTCAAAAGACACCACCAAGGGTTGTCTGATCTTACTCTAATAGGCTTCAGACTGTCCACAAGCTTGCCAGAGCAAAAGACTTTTCAAGGAGAGCTGCAGAGGCTATTGCAAGATGCAGGTGAAAATCTTCAAGCCTCATCTACCAGGCCAAGTGGGCAGCCTTTTGCCGATGGTGCCTCAGGCACAACGTCTCTTCTTCTCAGACATCTGTAACACAGATTGATGATTTCCTCCTATATCTTAGGAATTCTACGAATTTTTCTTCCTCCATCGTTAAGAGATATCAAGCTAGGCTTAGCTCAGTTTTTAAACACACAGCCCTGGATCTTTCATCAAACTCTGACATTAATGACCTGATCAAGTCCTTTGAGACATTAAAGCAGAGGAAGAACACTCTGGTCTCTTGGAACCTGGATGCAGTCTTGAAGTGGCTAACAGGTCCTTATTTTGAACCCCTTCATTCCGCCTCTCTTAAGAACCTCACACTCGAAAGACACTCTTCCTCTTTGTGTTAGCTACTGCTAAACACATTAGTTAGATTCAAGCCATCGATAAAAGGGTAGGTTTTTCCCAAGGGGATGCAGTTTGCTCCTTTACCCTAGGTTTTTTGGCCAAGGACGAAGACCCATCCAAGCCCTGGCCTCGTTCTTTTACCATTAAGAATTTAATGGACATCCTTGGCTCCGAGGAAGAAGAGAGAGTACTTTGTCTTGTAAGAGTTCTGAAGTATACTATCTGAGTAGGACAGATAATATCAGAGGTCCATCCAGTAACCTCTGGTGTCCAGTTAAGAATCTTTCTCGTCGTCTGCATAAGAACACCTTGTTGTTGTTCTCCCTGAGAGACTTGACTTCGGAAGCACATTCACAAATTCAGGAAGACATGTTGCCTACTTTTGAAGTGAAAGCTCACGAAGTCAGAACAGTAGCTACCTCTTTAGTGTTCAGGCACAGTATGCCCCCATCTTCCATTCTTCAGTCGACCTACTGGAACTGTAAGTCTATTTTTGCATCTCACTATTTGAAGGAGGTGGAAACAGTGTTTCATAATTGCAATACTTTGGGACTGTTATCAGTGGCTGGCATGGTGTTGAGTGAGGATTCATAGGAAGCACTTTTTCTCCTACTATCCTTTTGCCTACGTGTAGGGCTTTAGAGTTTTTGGGGAGCCAGAGAGTACAGTGTACCTGGACTACCCTCCAGTCTTAGTGGATGGGTTGTGGTGTTTTCAGAGTAGGTGACAGTGTTGCCTGGTTGTTTTTAAATTTGGTACTGCGCCCAGGGCAAGGGCACTTTCATATGCTTTGCTAGCCGTCAGGCCTGTCCTCTGTTGCAAAGCTCCCACTTAAGTAGAGGTGACCCATGGCTCAACCGCTACACCACTACAGGTTAAGATGAGCAATAACCAGAGGCACTATTTACTTGCAGTATCAAGAGGCATTATTTACCTGCAGTATCACTCATCCCAGGTAAGGAAACGACAAAATTTTCTATTTCAAAGTCATTGCCATGCTTAATGTTTTGGAGTAGAGTACAGTATGTCCATATATCCCACCTCCATTCAATGTGGAATTCAGCTATGTAATTACTTGGTAAGTTACTTATATGAAAGTGACATTTTCATAATAAAATTAAGTTTCATATATACTAACCAATTAATTACAGAATCAGAACCCACCCTCTTCCCCTCTTATGGATATAAGGGCACAAACAGAATTGAGCTTACCCACAGGTTATTTTCCCCGGGTGCTCTGACAGTGGGTGGAGCCTGTCATCTACACAAAAAAACAGTAGAAGCACTACCACAAATTTTTAAAAGGCTGCCACGCAAGTAGAAATATTAGCTATGTAATTACTTGGTAAGTATATATGAAGCTTAATTTTATTACGAAAATTCATTTCTGGGTTATCCGACCCAGGCCGCCGTGGTGAAATAACCATTCAGCACTTATTTCTAGGTAACCCATTGCTAAATATGCCAGAGAAAGTTAAATGCCAAGCTGGAGTTACTACCCCCAGTGCGAGCTCCATGAAATGGAGTCGTGTATGAGAAAGGGTGAGATTGTCACAATCACAGGCCTCCGCCCTGTAAACATTCCCAATGTCAAAAGTCCCACCGAGTGAGGTGCCGATACAAACCCCCGCACCGCTCGCGGACTGTAAACAAACCAGCGCCACCTACATTCCATTTTTAGCACGCTTTGCTTTCGGTAGCTTTTTGCTTGTGCGCTATTTTTGTGCCCTTTTTTTCCGAGATCATGGCTTCGTCTCAGGATTCTTCTTCACCTAAGTTGAGTACCATCTCTTTATTTTATTTTAGGCGGTTGAGGCTCCTTATTTCCCTCTAATTTAATAATTAGGGGGATTTATAACTTCCATTCACACCTTACTTCCCGGCCTCATGTGACCTTCAGTCTCGGTGTGTGCGGGATTTTTTGTCGGGGTTTCATTCCCCTTCATTTTCTACGTTTTGTGCCTTATGCTTATCCTATATTCATTTTGGCATTATTATTTATTTTTGTGTTACCTTCTCAAAGTAATGGGTCTTTGTGGTTTAGGCTACGAGTTTCCCTCGGCCTATCCGCTCTTATCAAGTCTTATATGTTGTATTTGGGCCTCACTTCTCCAGCATTTGGGTATATTAATTGAGATGGTACAGTTATGCTTTTAGGTTTATTTTAGGCCTAGCTTATTTGATGCTTTTTGATATTTACGGATTATTTTCTTGTTTTATCTTTGAAGGTCGGCCATTTTCCCCTCCGCTGGGCCTTATCGCTGCTGGGTTTGGTCCTCCCTTCTACATGTGTCTTTATGATTATTTGAATTATTTGAATTATTTTATTTATGCCTAGGTTAGTTAACTTTAGGATAGTCTGGTAGATACCTTCTCCCCTACATACTCCTCCTTCAGCCAGCCGGGTTGTGTTAGGTTAGCCTAGGAGTTAGGCTATGGCGTTTGTTCTCTCTTCCTGAAGGGAAGTTTAGGTGTGTAGAGGCCTCATGGTTGGTGCTTCCCTTTTACTTCCAGGTTTTGCAGAGTGTGTTTGGCCTGGCGTTATCTCCCTCTCCTGTTTCTGGCCTTCCGCTTGGACTATTGAGTCTCATAGGTTGCTTTCGGAATAAGTAGGGTATCTTGGCGTTGCTCAATTTCTTGTCCGAACCGCACCTTCGGGTTAGCTTTCCAACTTCATGTATATCCCCTCTCCTACCTCCTCCTTTTCCCTTGCTCTCTTCCCCTTGGTTCATTTCAGCGTACTTTTGTTAACTTAACAAGGTTGAGAGCTTTACCCTGATCCTTACGCTATAGTCTACATCCCCTTCCTCTGCATTGATTGGTTTTGTCCTCTCGGTACTGGGTTTCCGACCTTACCCGGTCGGCACCCTGTCAAGGACTTGTTTGGTGACCGGGGGTGCCCCCACACTCCTGTTCACTCATCTCCTTTTACCTTCCTTTTGCTCATTTGGCCTTTGAGGATCTCAGATTCTCCTCTCTCATTAATCGCTCGTGACATAACTGACCGTCGAGAGAGAAAGCAGGGTTCTCATGGCGCCCGGGAGTGCTTCACCACCCTGGTCGCCACCACTGGTCCCCTCTCCTGGCCTGTCCCTCCCCTCCCTCTAGCGGCCAGTGCGTTGTTTTTCCCCAGCCAGGGTGTCGTTCTCCCAGACCGTCACCTCGGGGGAAAAAAAAAAATTTTGTACATGTAGCCAGAGTTTCCCACCTGACTGTCTTCTGTCTTATTTTCACACGCCATTGACGTTTACCCTTCGTTCTATTCATTTAGAACTCGTACCGTTCCCTAGTATCTACCCTTCGCCGACTAGCTAATTTTGCATTTTCCGCTAGGTAGTCGGGCGTTCTCGTTGCTTACCACTCCAGTGGGTATGGTGTATGGTCGGTCGGTGCTCACCACACCTCCTCCTGTCACTGTATTAGGGTAACAGGACTCCTCGCTCCAAGCGGAACACTCAACTCTACTTATAGTTGACCTTTCACTAGCATATATTTTGATTTATGCATGCCTTATCGACCTTCCTGTTGCCCGATTAACTCCGAAGTGTCCCTTTATGTTGTTTTTGATCTTGCATGATCTAGTAGACTTCTTTATCCTTCCGGTGGTCACCTGGTGGGCCCATCTGGTCTAATTATCTATTATCCTAAGATCGTTCGCACCCTACCCTCGGGCGTGCCTTATCAGCATACTCATGTACCCGTCCACCTACAGATGGTGCGTTGTCAGGAGCAGGGATGCACGGCAGTCCTGCAGCAAGCAAGCGGACATGAAGTTTGCAGGTCCCACTCCGGGTGCGCCGTTCACGTAGGGGACCTGGTCGTCTGGCACCCTGATGGCTGTGAGGTGTGCTACGCTCTCTATGAGCGGGTTCTGGATGAGTCGGTAAGTTAGTTATTTCCATTCCGATTCATGCTTTTCTTTGAGTTTCGTCTCTTATGGATAATTGGAAGATATTCTCTTTTTTTAGGAGATTTGGTCACCTGACATTCTCCTTCTTTCAGATTGACCGCAGCTCGTGGATTTCTTCACTTCTGACCAAGACCTGGGTCAGTGGTTTCTCGGGAGGAACGTCGGGGCAGGAAACCCTACGTCCTTTCTAAGGACATTTACAGCGTTCTCTTCCCCAGCGCCTGGATCTCAGCGTCAGTTGCTGACGAGGTAGCCGCCCCTTTGATTGCTGGGATCCGGGAGATGACTCAGCCCTCCCAGGAAGACGTGGCCGCATGCGGAGAGGTCACTGAAGATGTTGCGGCCCTTAATTTGAACCTGAACCCATGAACGTGGACCTGGATCTCCAAGCAGGTAAGGGGGTAAGTGAGGCAGGTGAATATCTTTTTAGCTCTCCTTCTTCTTCTGCTTCTTCTTTCAGGGGTTCAGAATTTTTGCCTTATGGACGGTGCAAGGCCCACTGTCCTCAAGGTTAAGTCTATTAAGAAAAAGACCTTGAAGACCCAGAAAGTCCGCTCTGGGGTTCCCTCGAAGACGTCACGGGCTCCTAGCCCCGTGCCGTCTACGAGCAAGGCCTCTACCTCTGGGAAGGGAGCACGAACCAAGCAAAGTAAGGAGGTTCTCCTCCTTCCTTTGATGCAGAAGCATTTGCTGAGCTTCTTATGCAGAAGCTCGACAAGAGAGTTGACGACAAGCTGTCGCAACTCTCGAATCAGCTGTCATCATCTAATGCTTCCGTGCTTTCCCTATCGCAGCAGGTTAAGTCCCAAGGGAACTTAATCTCCGGATCTGGCGCATGGAGCGGCCACCAGATCTTTCTCTGCTCCGACACCTCCAGCCTTCCTCCCTTTGATAAGGAACCCTTGGCACCTGGACTCTTATGCCCCCAGCATGAGGGTACCTACCATCGAGGGCCTAGGCACCCGTAGGTTGGAGGAACTCGAATTCTTCCCTCCTGGTCTGGAATCTCCTTACCCAGGTTATGCCAGACTCACTGAGGAGGCATGGATTCGGTCCGATAAGGTCCCCAAGGAGACTGTCATCTTCCCGAGGGACCAGGCCCAGTCGTCTCTGCTAAGGACATTAACGGAGTGGCAGGCGGAGAACACCAAACTCACCCTCGCCAAGGTGCGCTACGATGTTCTGGGAGATTCTTCCTACCCCTTGCACTCAAAAGTGGCTTCCTCACTCAGCCAAGCTTGCATGGAGGGTAAGCCTCTTCCTCATCTCCGGGAGACAGATCCCACCTCTCTTGTCTTCCCCGGAGATTCTGAGTTTTGGGAAGGAGCCCCAGCCACTTTCACGGTGACTCGACTTGACCCTGACTGCGCTTCTAACTTGTTCAGTGAGCAACTTCCTAAGCTCCCGGAGTCGCTCCTGAAAGCTGAAGCTGAGACTAAGGACAGGCTTAGCAGGTCCTTAAACACTCTGACTTCGGTGGTCTACAGCGAAGACGCTTTGTTCCAGGTCCTGACTAAATCTCTCTTGGCGAAGTTTTCAGCAGACCTGTATGACTTCATCAAGCGTCTTCGGATGAACTGCCGAAGCACATCTTTTCTCGCAGCCACCATCCGCCATGAGCCTAACAGGCTTATGAAAAAGTCTCCATCTGGGGAGCTAATCTCTTCCCAGGAAGAGGTTGATGCAGTCCTAGCTGAGGCAACTAGGCCAACCAAAGTCTCCGGCCTCGTTGGGCTCCGTCGCTCAAGAGAAAAACAGTCTGAGCCCACCAGACCCCACCCTAAGTCTGGGAAGAAATTAAAAGTTCAAACGGGCTTCCTGCTCAGACTGTCTTGCAGGCTGTCCAGGTTCCTGCTCCTGGTCATCCTTCAACCTCTCATTCTCAACCTCGGTTCAGTAACGCTGGTTCAACCAGCCCATCAGCCTCTCGCTGCCCCTTCATATGTTCTTCCCGGCTTTCAGGTGCTTCATATGAAAGCCAGGGGCATTTCCCAATCTCAATACAGAATGCAAGGGGGAACTAGGGCCAGAGGATATTTTAGAGGTAGGGGAACACCTCGCTCCTCCTCCAGAGGAAGAGGAGGCAGAGGCTCCAGAGGAGGCAGACCTTCTCCCGCCCAGTGAGATATCTCAGGTAGGCGGGAGGTTGTACGCCTCCGGGACCAGTGGAACTTCAGCCCCTGGGCCCAGAGCATAGTTCCAAAGGACTGGGGTGGAGTTGGTGCAAGGGTCCTCCTCAAGTCAGGTTCCATCAATCACCGCTGAAGGCTCTGAAGGACTTTTTGTGAAAGATCTATTACAAAAGAGGGCACAAAGAAAGCAAGACACTTGAAATTTCAAGGCAGACTGTTCAGTGTTCCAAAGAAAGGTTCCAGTCAGCGGAGAGTAATTCTAGACTTGTCTCGTCTAAATTCTTACATTCAATGCGACAAGTTTCGAATGCTTACAATCTCGCAGGTTCGGACCCTACTGCCCCGTGGAGCCGTAACCACCTCTATAGATCTTTCAGACGCTTACTATCACGTCCCGATTGCGAGAAGGTTCTCTCCTTATCTGGGGTTCAGACTGGGAAATCAAGCATACTGCTCAGAGCCATGCCATTCGGTCTCAATATAGCCCCCAGAATCTTCACCATAACTGGCAGATACGGTAGTCCAGCAACTCCGGTCTCAGGGGAGTTCATGCTAGCCCCATACCTGGACGATTGGATCGTTTGGGCATCCAACGCCAACGAATGCCGGAGAGCCGACAGCCAGGTAATCGGCTTTCTGGAATCTCTAGGCTTTCAATCTGGAATCTCTAGGCTTTCAAATAAACAGGGAGAAATCCCGCCTAGTACCGGAGAGTCGCTTTCAATGGTTAGGGATCCAGTGGGACCTGTGTTCACACAAACTGTCTCTTCCGCCGGCCAAATGGAGAGAAATAGCCAAGGCAACCAGGCAGTTCAAGAACAAGAAAAAGCTCCTCACTGCACTCCAAGAAAGAGTCTTAGGTACTTCAGTTTGCTTCAGTGACGGATCTACTTCTGAAATCCAAACCGAAGGATATAAACAGGGCATGGCGGAGCCGAGCCAATGTCAGGTTCAGAGACACAACCCTGATTCCTAATTCTGAAAAAGAGACTCCAGCCTTGACGACAGTCAAGAGCTTATCGAATTCAGTACCTTCAATCTCCTCCGGCATAGTAATTCACACCGACGCTTTCCCTGTTGGGGTGGGGAGGATACTCTAACACAAGAAAGTACAGGGAATCCTGGTCCACTATGTTCGCCACGTTCCATATCAATGGCCTGGAAGCTATGGCAGTCTTTCTAACTCCTGGAAGAAGCTGCGCCAAACAATCTGATTCATATAAGACTGGTCTTGGACAGCTAGAAGTGTACATTGTATAAACAGAGGAGGTCTCCCAAGTCGAGTCGGATCAACCAGGTTATGATAGCACATTCTCCCTAGCAAACAAACACCGTGGCATCTGTCTGCTACTCATCTTGCAGGGGTCTTGAAATGTCATTGAGATTCCTATCCAGGACAACTCCGGCTGGAGTCGGAATGGTCCTGACAAAACATCATTCAGATGGATTTGCAGTCAAGTTCGGTCTCGAAGTAGATCTTCGCAACAGAATGCAAACCACAAACTACCTTGTTATGTAGCTCCCAACCTGGACCCTCTCTAGCTCACACTCCACAGATGCAATGTCAATAGATTTGGAACAAGTGGCAAAGGATCTATCTGTTTCCTCCAGTAAACCTAGCACGAAAGTCCTTCACAAGCTCAGGTTCAAAGGTCAGATAGCCTAGTGGCTCCAACTGGCCGAAGAGCAACTGGTTTCACTTCTTCTAGAGCTGAAGCCGTGCTTGCAAATTCCCAACCCAAAACTGGATGCAAAATAGTACAAACTCAGACTGTGTCAGCTTCCTCAAGAATTCAGAATGTCCTAGCTTTGTGGATTTTACTAGTTTGCAGCTCAGAAAGATTTGTAATATTGATCCTATTAACACTTTGCCCCCAGAATCAGACAAAAGGGGAATCCACTCTCAGACAATATGACTCAGCAAAGTTAAGAAATTATCACTCTTCCTAAAAAGAATCTGAAGCAACTGTAATGACCACAAATTTAGCAATTTTAATTTTTAGTCATTATTTTGAGAAAGGTCTTGCATCAAGTACTATTACTACAGCTAAATCAGCTTTGAAAAAGATATTTTTACACGGGTTTAAAATTAACTTAACGGATTCTTATTTTTCGCCAATCCCTAAAGCCTGTGCTCGTTTAAGACCAATAACCTGCCCACATACGGTTTCCCGTTTTAAATGATGTCCTAATTAGTTTCAAACAGATAATCAAAATTGTTCTTTCCTAAATTTATTGAGGAAGACCTTATTTTTAATTATTTACTTAGGTGCTAGAATTCTGAGCTGTCTGGTTCTGTCTAGAGAACCCAATCATATTGATTTCTTCCATCAGTGAAGTGTCGAGCCTCACCCTGTGCCAGTTAAGAATGAAGATCCTCGAGATAGGTGGTCTCCTGAAAGTCATCCTCCCACAAGACCTGCTCCTTATGCCCAGTCTTTACTTTAAAGGCCTATTTAGACAGGACCTCACAGATAACTTCGGGGCCTCTGCTCAAGCAAGGGGGAAGGGGAGGAACTATTTCAGAAAGCCATCAGACAGCAGATTTTGGCTTTATCAAACAAGGAAACTCAGACTCAGTTCCAAAAGTACATGACAATACTGGGCGGTGGCCACCTCCACTAATTATTTCCATCATATGAATTTCTGAGGATCTTACAAAATATACAGGGTGGAAGTCTCCGTAGTTTCAAACGCCACTATTTGAAATCCCTAGAAGCTCTGGAAGTTCACTCACAGTGGCAGGGAAACATTGTTCCTCCCTCTGTTTAATTCCTTTCTTGTACTCAGTCACTTTCCTCCTCCTACCTGCCTCATTTGCCCCCTTCGATCGACTCCAGGTCAGGCATACTTCACAGCCTGTCTCCTGACCATGTTATAGTGTTGTATTGTCTCCATATACATTTAAATACGTTTTGTGTTCTTTTTATCTTGTGGAACATAGTTCCCCCACCTAATCCTAAGTGTATATATTTAAGTACATATATTATATTTATACCTATATTTTTTACATTGGATAATTAAAACTCTTGTGGAATTGAGTTTTATTTTCTTTCCTCTCTACAAGTTTTTTGTTGTTTCAGGATGGTATTTTGTTTCTTTAAATATTATTTCACCGGCTGACACAGGTCGGATAACCCAGAAAAAGGATTTTGACAAAGGAAAAATCTATTTCTGGGGAGAGACCTGTGTCACCAGGTGACCCACCTCTGATTCTTTTCCCCACCCCCCCCTTGATAAAATACCATTCCAGGATGGTGGGTGCTAACATGGAATGTAGGTGGCGCTGGTTTGTTTACAGTCCGCGAGTGGTGCGGGGTTTGTATCGGCACCTCACTGGGGACTTTCTTTGAGATTGGGAATGTTTACATAGGGCGGAGGCCTGTGATTGTGACAATCTCATCCTTTCTCACACGACTCCATTTTATGGAGTCGTACTGGGGGTAGTGTAACCCAGTTTGGCATTTAGCTTTTCTCTGGTATATTTAGCAATAGATTTACTAGAAATAAGTTGCTGAATGGTTATTTCACCGGGTGACACAGGTCTCTCCCCATAAATAGATTTTTCCTTTGTCAAAATCCTTTTTTCAGATATTGACAGTAATTTAGTTACCTTAAGTCTCCAACATCAATATCTAAATTTAATAGTAACAGTAAATGCTCAGTTATTGAGATTTTGAAGATCAACCTGCTCTGTACTTCGTTTCTCTAATTTCACCAAATGATAGTTTTAGGCTTCAAAATGTTTTGTAAAATTTTGTTAATTCATGTTTTTTCTGCCAGTTTTACTTGTACAGTACAAGTATTTTATATACGTAATAATCTTATTCTGATTGTAAAGTTTGATTTCTATGTGATTTTAAAAGTTTACAAAATATTTTGCGGTGAATGAAATTGGGTTGTGGACTCAGTTGCTATTTTTTTTGGCTGGTAGACAGTTGCTGCACACTGAACAACTTTGTTCAGTTTTTTTGCCCTAAATTCCTTGTAGAAGAGTACAGATTTCAGTGTGTCTTGCTTGGCACACTATAAATTGTATAAAAGGTTTCAGTATCCCTTTGTCCCCCCAGCTGCACTGCTTTTAGTCCCATACTTCTCATGCATCCTTTTATGTCTTTCCTATGAAACTGGCCAATTTCTTTACTTATACCCCATCATTGAAGAAATAGTCATTCAGGACCCAATGAAAGTATAGAAATTTGACTTGGTGGTCTTGCAAAAACAAAGTGTAACAGTAATAATTTTGCCTAGTTACTGAATTTTTCCATTTGCAGTAATTATGAATTGTGTTTTACAAATACAGGCAGTCCCCAGTTAACAGTGGGGGTTCTGTTCCTGGCCGAATACCGCTAACCAAAAATCGCTGGTAATTATAGTAATAAATGGTGTTTATGACGTTGTAAACGCCAATAAACTGCTTATCGTTGCATTAACTGCTTATTGGCGCCGATAAACTGCTTACTGACGCTGATAAACCACTTACTGCCACCGAATATATGGTTAACGAAGTCATTAGCTAAGCACTATAAAATCGGATCACTGTTAACCGATACTGCCGATGAGCGAGGACTGCCTGTAATATTATTTTAGATATATTGTCAAACTTACCAACTCACTACTGGTGTACGGTTTTCCTTTTATATGTAGAGCACCTTAATGGTGTATATAGTCTCAGATGATTGAAATTTTGCATTCTTGTACATTATTTGTAGCCTTCTTACTCCATCAGAACCCTGTAGGGGAGTAGTGCCATCAGTTCACCTCACATCATGAACTGTAGGCATTAGTAAGTGTTTGCAATGTTCCTCGAGTTCCTGGGTACACCCACATTTTAGTCTTATAATTTACCTCTGTCCCTGCTTCCTTTTTTCAGCTTTGGTGTCCAGCCTCTACAACTACTACCTCTTGGTGCAACTGTTGGGTTGTCTCCCAGTTCTACCTTTAGATCCTTATACTTTATGTCCTTTATTTTCTAGATCTCTATTATTTTGCTGTCCAACTACTCCAACTCCATCTTTTCACTGTCTTAAGCATGGATTGGCCCAAAGGACCCCAATGCAGTCCAATTTTTTTTTTTTAATTTGGGCTGTGATTAGAAATGTGTTGTTAAACAACACATCATTCATCATTGCATAAAAACCCAACACCTTTTCTTGATACCACTAACTCTTGAAAATACAAAACATTTGCCTTCAAATGCTGTGTACAGCAACTACAGTACTGTTCCTGGTGTATTTCAGTGTAACAGCATTATAATGTAAGCCTATACATTCACAGAACCACATGAAAAATTTATTAGAGTAAACATCAGAATACAGTGTACTGTACTGTATACTTACCTGCAGTATTTTATACCCCTGTTAATCACCATTAGAGGCAGATAGACAAAGGTAGCAGGAATTTCATACTGTCCTTGGTCTTGCAAAGTGATGGTAGCATAGTAAGTTTTTGGTTGTCATGGACAGTTTTTGTAAGATATAGAGGCAAGGGCCATTCCCTTAGTAATATTTAGGATTCTTAGTATTACATTAAGGTGCACTACACACTTAAATTGAACCCCCCCCCCCCAATCTCTCTCTCTCTCTCTCTCTTGTAGCATCCATATATGTAGTATTGCCTAGTACAGTAATGTAGTTTTATATATAAATACAAGTCTGTGTGTGTATGCACGTATACATAGGCATATGCATTGTGTTAAGATAAACTATGCATTTAATGTGTGTTTGCTTGCCTTTCCCTCACTCACTGCCAAAACTTCTTTCAGAGGAATAATCCAAAATAATTTTTTTGATAAGGAACACAAAGAGAGAGGGAGAGAGATAAACAAAAAATATCTTTATGAACAAGATAGATTTTATGGTACACATTTAAAACTTGCTGTCAGCATTCCCGTCTCCTGCAGTGGTAAGAGAAGGGATTGTCATATCTTATTAGCTAGCACTAAGGCTTCATGGTGATTTAATGCTGTGTTATTTAGCAGATATTCGTAGCCATTGGATCAAGTCTGAGAATGATTTTTGAGTTAAGTCTTTTAAGTATATGATCTTGAATCAGCTTTTTTTATAAGGAATCGTATTGACATGTCATGCCAAACTTCTTACCACATCTGGAGTATTAAGCTTTATTTTTGTTTTTCTCAATTGCAGGACAATGAAATGTCCTTGTGCTCGAGCAGGTGTACTTTGTCGTGTTGACCAAGCCTGTTCATGCAAAAATTGTGACAATCCTCTGAATATACTGCATCAGTATGAGCTGGATGTACTTCTTGCACGTGTAGATGAGTGTCTTATGCAGAATCTATATAGCTATGAAGTAAGTAGTATGGTGCATACCTTTACTCTTTGAACTATTAGTGAAATCCTTTGTGGAGAATATACAAAGTGGTAGCACTATACTTCATTTCAGCACAAACTAATTTCATTATATTAGCCATATTGTGTATTCGAGTAATCTTCAGACACTCCATGTAAGAAGGAGAAACATTCCAGTTCAACCTGGCAGTTAATACATCCTGGCTTCACCCTGCCCTCTGGTGGCAAAATGTCTCATTGTTGATGAGTCTGTCATTATTTATACAGCTAGCAACTTCTTTGTTTCTTTTAGTAATTCTTGCTTTCGTTATGACTTAAAATATTATATCCCTGCCCATGTTGGCATAATTGGAAATAAGTATGGCAAAAAGTAGCCAAAGCTGCAATAACTATGGCCAGGTCAAATGTAACAATCCCAATCAGTGATTAATATCTATAACACCAATCATTCAGTAAATGGCTGAGTTTATGGAATAATTAAGCTGGTAACAACAAATTAAGCAGTTGAAGCACTTGTTTGATGCATGGACACTTAATGAATAGACTACTTGACCCACTCACTTATGCAGGTATTGTAGGTCAACACTAACAGTGATAGATATCTTATGTGAGTGTCCAGACTTAATCCAATGTGGAATGTCAAGTTTGATATATTATATATATATATATATATATATATATATATATATATATATATATATATATAGATATAGATATAGATATAGATATAGATATATATATATATATATATATATATATATATATATATATATATATATATATATATATATATATATATATATATATATATACTGTATATATATATATATATATATAAAGCAAGTATATTGTGCCAGAACCGAGTTATTTCGGCACCCTCGTGCATCCTTTGGTTCGCCTGAGATCATTATGATTATTCTTGTGTAATCGCTGGCATTATCAAATTGCAGACGGTACATTGGCTGTGGAAAAATCAACTTGTCTTGTGCTTCTTGCAGTGAAAAGGTCACTGCAATCAATTCTTCATATCCCTTTCAAGAGGATTAATCATAGACTATTCAATTTTTAAACAATGATAGCATAACTAGCCATGTCGCATCCCTGTTTGATTTGCCTATCATTCCCCAGTCTTTGTCCAACAGTTTTTTCTTTTATGATTCCTGCCTGACCTAGCAATTGCAGTCAGATTTCTTTAACCCCCCCCCCCTGTTCAAGAGCTAGACCCCAGATTGGAGGACCCCTGAACAAGGAAACCAGTAAGTAGGCCAGGTAAGAATCTAAAAGTGGCAACCCCCTTGCCGGATTTGCGAATTGCTTCGCAATTATCAGGAGAATAGCAACTGCTAGCTGGTCTGCATAATTAGAGACGACCCGGATATCATACCCTGTCCACTTTAAGCTCAAGCAAGCCCTTCGTTGGCTGAGTCGGTTGAGCTTCGGACTGTCATTCGATGGGCCGGAGTTCAATTCCCCCGGCCGGCTGATGAAGAGTTAGAGGAATTTATTTCTGGTGATAGAAATTCATTTCTCGCTATAAAGTGGTTCGGATTCCACAATAAGCTGTAGGTCCCGTTGCAAAGTAACCAATTGGTTTTTAGCCATGTAAAATAAGTCTAATCCTTCAGGCCAGCCGTAGGAGAGCTGTTAATCAGCTCAGTGGTCTGGTAAAACTAAGGTATACTTAATTTTTTCTTAAGCTCAAGCAAGCAAGTTCCCACAGCATAAGTACGATGTTGTTATTTTTAGCTTATCATAGGTGCGAATAAAACCGTGACTCTGTACATTGTTAGGAAACAGTAGGCCCCGTGCATGCTAACAAGATTTTTCATAGGGAAGAGAGAGCGTATCTTCCAAAGAACACAAAAATTGACTAATACATGGTAATCTCCATGTCTTAAACACTAGGATTAGCTAAGCAGTGAAATACGAATATAAGTGATAAGGAAGGGAAATAGTGCGCTTATTTCCTCCATGTGCCCAGGACAATTTGTCGTCCAAAGATTAGCTAGGTACACCGTAAAATTCGGGCCACAAATTATAGCCCAACCAGAAATTTTTTGCATCCCTGGAATATCTCTCTCTCTCTCTCTCTCTCTCTCTCTCTCTCTCTCTCTCTCTCTCTCTCTCTCTCTCTCTCTCTCTCTCTCTCTCTCTTCATAGAAAAAGCGCTAGGTTTTCGTAAAAAGCCGTGTTTAAAATTTTTAATAATTATTTTGTTGCATCCAAGAAATAAAAATCACTTCATTTGCTAATGTGAGCCATTGTAAATTCCGAACTCATTGCGTTTAACCGCCATTTTAACTACAAGTAGTCAAGCAAATTTCTACGCATTCATAAATCCCGAGCACCAAGCTGGGAAAACTGTTCCAATAGCGTTCTTCTTTTCATAACTTTTTGTGCGAGATTTCGCTCACAACGAACAGCACGTGTTTCACCCAGCTGCCCTCCCCCCCTCTGTTCAGATACCATGCGAGCATGACCATTTTGTTGATAACCATAACCCCCCCCCTCGTCGAATACCATGCAAGTGCGACCATTGTTCCAACAGTCAGGCAACTTGCATTTTTAAATAGAATAAATACACTGTGGACTTGACCATAAGAAGAATATTCAACCCATGCATGTTAGTTATAAGCATTTTGTACTTGTCATATCAGGGAGAATTTATTTACTTCGCCTCAGCGCTGAAATTTATAACAGCATCATATCCTTTGCATTTGGTTACCGTTCAACTCAGTTCTTTTACCAAGTAAAGACGTGTGTCACCGATACTTTTTTCACAGCGTATGCTCATCTGCTTCAACCATAGGTGTTTCTCAGCATAAGAAAGCCGTTCAGTTACGAAAGCCTACGTTCTGTGGGAATGCTACATTAATTCCTTTGAGAATTTTCCCCTTTTGTCCAAGAACACGCCAGAGTCATTCACTTGCGAACATTATTTACATTCTCAGAATACACTAGAAGCCCATGTGCAACTATTGTAAAAAATCCGGACACTCCACGGAACAGTGCCGCTCAAAGGCTGAGAATCAGCCAGAAACTCCCGCTAAGTCCCCCAATGAGATCCCGCCAAACCAAGCCAGAACAACAAAGGGCCTGCCCCCTCCCATGGGACAGTGCCACACCAAGACTACAGCAAATATTATTGCACCTCTTGTCAGGTTCAAGGACACTGCTCTATGGGCAAAGTGCCCTAGTAAAAGAAAACCAACCGT
>NC_089749.1:27330161-27430161 GCF_040412425.1 Macrobrachium rosenbergii
CTCTCTCTGTCTCTCTCTCTCTCTCTCTCTCTCTCTCTCTCTCTCTCTCTCTCTCTCTCTCTCTCTCTCTCTCTCTCTCTCTCTCTCTTTATTGCTAAAACATACTGTACAAATATAGTATCGCTCAATCTCTAAAAGAAAAATAATAATGAAATGAGTAGCTCTACATGTAGGCCTAGGCTTACACAACAGCAACACACACTCTCTCTCTCTCTCTCTCTCTCTCTCTCTCTCTCTCTCTCTCCAATGCTAAAACATACTATACAAATATAGTAACGCTCAATCTCTAAAAGAAAAAATAATGAAATGAGTAGCTCTACATATAGGCCTAGGCTCTCTCTCTCTCTCTCTCTCTCTCTCTCTCTCTCTCTCTCTCTAACATTGCATTCATTCCTTTATTTTTCCCCAAGTTTTTCGCTGGACATTGCTCAAATTTAACTCTTGATTTCATTTTGGAAGATCCCGTTTCCGATTATGCAAGCATTCCGTTCATTGTGGTGTCTTAAATTCATATGTGCAAGGTTACTTCGTAGGTTATGTGGAAAAATGTTTATTTTGCTCAGAACTGTCGCTGCAAATTACAACTTGAACGAATACTGTAAAGCTTACTACTGCATTAAGTATCAATGATTTCAGAACCGTAGAATATGATTGAAAGTTATAGGAGGTCAAGCAAAAAACAAACACAATAAGACTGAAGCTCCTCCCCTTTTTAAAGTTGCCAGATGCCTCATTATTTAGCAATATATGTCCGAAGATTAAAAAAACTGTATCCTCACTTTTCTTGCCGAGTGTACATGTTTATTTTTTTTATGAAATTTTTTACCTAATAATAAGTACTAATTGTCAAATATTAATAAGGTTAATAAGATTTAATAATAATGACTAATTACAAAATTCATATGTGATATGCATTTTAAACAAACAAATATCTTTCCCTCATGTTTTGTAGTTGAAGAAGCTCGAAGGCAAACCTGTCAGACATGTCAGTTTAACATGACAAGAAGGGGTGTTGCTGATCAGCAGGTCAAAGGTTTCTTAGGTTGTTATTCTCTCTCTCTCTCTCTCTCTCTCTCTCTCTCTCTCGTAGTTAGCATAACCTACGTATTACTGTTTCTCTGTATGTCTTTACCTGTACAGTAGATAATTTTAAATTGATCTAATTTTATTTGTACCATCTACAAACAGTAAATGCACCATTCTAAAACATAGAGAATTTTAGAACAAAGAGAAAGAGACAGAATAAAAAAGTTTTTAAAAACAAGGCTGAGAAGTCCTCTAAAAATAGATCAGTGGAGTAGGGAGAGAGAGAAATAGCATACTGTACTAATCTTCACACACACCTATATTTTGATGTCAACCATTTATTTCTTGTTTTAAGGGTAATGTATTAAGCTAACTTTTAAATGAAACTGCAGTAACTTTAATTTCATTTAAAAGTTAGTTTAATACTTTGGGAGCATGAGCAGTCATATTGAGTGTTTAAATTCTAGAAATAAGCATTTATTAGCAATTTTAGAGACCGTGCCAAACTTATGCAGAAATTTGCCTTGCAAGGCGGGCTGGAACCTAACCTCATGTTAGTTTGGGGTATGACTAATATATATATATATATATATATATATATATATATATATATATATATATATATATATATATATATATATATATATATATATATATATATATATATATATATATATATATATATTTATATATATATATATATATATACAATATGAATTTTCACTGCTGAGTGGGACATTTTAATCTACTTACATTTAGTAATGAAATTATAGTCGGGTACTAAGTATCTTCTTACTATAACCTCGATAACAAGAGAACAAATACCATTTGCAGCTTTAGGAACATATACCATGTGTCTGTTACTTCTCAACAGTGTTGCATATGCTGTATTAGATTAACAATTGTTGAACATTTGATGTTTTATCTCCTAGTATACATCATGTAAATTTATGCTAGGCTGTATTGATATTTAATAAATACTACACTTTATATGTTGCCGAGATACTGTTCTAAAAAGTATTTGTACACAAGTAGAATGAGTAGTGCTTTTTTGTCATTCCATTTAAAGTTTAACTCTAGATTTCAGGTACAGTATTTCACTTTTAGACTAGGCTGTGTTGTGCATTAAAACTATAGTGTAGGCTATGGTTCACAATTCAAGAGTAATTTTTCAATATGTAAAATACTTTGAAAGGTATAATAACATACCTATGCAATTGCAAATAATACAAAAAAATAACAGTAATGAGCAATAAACTTTTGAAAATGTATACAGTATTTAACTTGTAAACTCTGATCAAAATATTAAAATATGATAATACAGTAATGATATAATCCTTACTAATGTCTTACACATCATGTGACGGATTACACATCTACATGCAACAGTGTGAGGGACTCCTCATCTGTTCTTACCAGAACATTGGTTCCTTGCTGATCCTCTCCCCCTTGAGCTCTCTGTGGATGGTACAGGATTACAGTCAGCATTTCTGGACCATTCAGCAGCTTGAACCTTCCCTTTTAAATATCGATTCAGGCTTTACAGTATATGAGTATGATAATGGATTTCTAGTGAACAAAAATTTTTGTAAGTCAAAAGTGAATATTTTTTACAAATTTTTCTTTTCACATCAAACATAATAAGTAAAGTAGTTAGCTGCTTTGCATAAAGTAGTTAACTATTTTGCACAAGTACAACCAGGCAGCCCTGCTTCATCTGTCAGCTGGACCAAATTTGGGCTGTATATGAGTGGGTTTGTAGGAAAAAACCAGTTTCTTTTCATGAAACAGATATTTTGCTATTTCTTCTTGACTGTTTTTCATCTATTTGCATATTTGTACTACATGCTGTGACAGCTTAATTAGTAAGTTAATGGCCACATTTGCCTATTCCAGATGAAAAATATGCTCATGATTAATAATTGTAGAGGTAGCAGGAATCAAAAAGAGATTGAGATTGGATGAAAATTATTAAGAATTTTCTCTCTTCCTTGGCTACCAAAATGCTGGGTTTTTGCTAGTATTGTATGTGGGGAAATATATTGTGAATGTTATTGTTCTGTCTTTGATATTTGCCTGAACTTTGCAGATATCAGGACTATGTAATTTGCTGGTGTCAGATGTTGTAATGCCTTGTTGCACAACAACTTCAAAATTACAGCACATTATTCCTGGCACCGTGATCTGTAATTGTTGTGGTAATGCAGTCACATATTCATGGTGCACGCACAGTGTTCATCTTCAGACAGTTTGCCCACGTAACCACTGTATGGTCTGCTGTGCCTGTAAACCAACTCTTCACACCCATTGTCAGGTAATGTTTTTTCAAATTTCTTTGCATGATTATCATAAGCTGTCATGACAAGGGAGTATGTAATCACATGCCGTGTTTGATGGCATATACGGGGCATGGAGGTATTGGACATGCTCTCTCTTCAGCAGGGCTTTTTAGGAAAAAAAATATTTTTTATAAACTGAAATTTTTTTTTTTTTGGAGGGATGAACTATGTCATCCAGAGTCACTTGGGTGTGGCGTAGCAAGATGAATTGGACAGGTTGCTGCAGATGTGTGTGTGTTGCAAGTCACATAGTACAGTTGTATGTAAAATAACGATACTTTTTATTAAAACTGTTGTATTGCTTACTGTATCCAGTTATATTTCGTGTACAGTATTTTCATGTTGTATTTTGAAATAAGAACATTGTGATCGTTGTATTGTGGTAATGTTTATAGACTGAAAGTCATCAGGTGATTGAGTCACAAACATCATCATTACCAAATGTTGCCAAATGATAGCAGAGTGAGTACTACTGACATCCTCACTCCTATTGGTTGTGAAATGAAATAATTCAGATGCATTTTTTTCGTAAATTAACAAAGCTGGGTTAGAAAATGCACCTTAACATCATTTATAAATACAGTACAGTGAAATCTCGCTTTAAAGGACCAATTGGGGGGAAGTTCCTCTGTTAAAGCCGATTGTCCATTGAAGTGGAGCATTGTTTTTTCTGTGTCCTAAGGGATGTTTATCGGTAGGCTAGCCTAGGGCTAATTGCGAGATAACCACCAACATACATGAAAAGATTCACTTTATGAAATAAACTGATAGTAAAGGCTATAAAACCATTTCATTTTCACTTTATGTATTATTGGCATATCTTCATAATAAATAGCCAATTCAAGATAAAATTCCATATCAATGAAGTCACCTTTTATTTATGAGAGGCCAGCTGACAAAATGTTACCATCGAGATATACGGTTGCGTTCAAGGGCAACCTTTGGGAAATTGTAATGGTAATGTAATTACAGTAGTAATAACATTTAGGATAATATAATATTCATTTTTAATTAAAAATTCATTATCATTTTGGTGGTAAATAACTTTATAGAACAATGCCGTCATACGAACGATAATTATCCTACATTATCGTATTGTTGTTTGTGATTTGCTATGAAACGTAAATGTAATAAAACCTGTTTACCTTATTTATTATTGGTATATCTTCATAATAAGTAGCCTATTCAAGGAATAATTCCATATACATGAAATCAACTTTTATCTATGCAAGGCCAGCTGACAAAATGTAAATGTCGAATTATGGTAGCGCTCACAGCAACGTTATCTTTCGGTATCCTTTCGAAATTTTAATGGTAGTGTAATTAATGTGGTTATAACATTTAGGATAACATAATATTCATTTTTCACTAAAAGTTAATTACCATTTTGATGGTAAATAACAGATTAGAACAATTCAGGTATATACGAACAATAATTATCATACGTTACCATATTCTTAGGGATTTGTGGCTGGCGATGAGACGTAAACAAAATGTTTCCCTTTTAGGCAACATGTTTAAGAAAAACATGATATAGAATCAGCTTTGTTATTTTGTTTATTTTGAATTTCTAAGGATATACAGTAAGTAAAACAGCATTTTTAATAACATCATGTGTACATAACCAATTTTTCATAAGATACCTGTTGTTGAAAAAGCTAGCCTGTATACAGATGGTTTTGTAATTTAACAGTCGTCTTATACTACCCTTGGCCAGCTTATGTCTGTTAAATCCGATCTCCATTGGTTCCAGGTCCTTTAAAACGAGGTTTTACTGTAAATATAAAATTGATTAAAGGTGTGATTTTACCAGTTTCAGTTATAGCTTTTTCAACAACTGAAATTCATCTCTGAATAAACATACAAAAGTTATGATAACTAACATAGGCAGATAGTGGTTTCTTGATTCGATTTCTCACATCATTATTCATTATTGTTTATACAAGTTTTACATAAAATAGTAAGTGGTTGTTTATTATAAAAAACAGTAATAGATTATAAGACAAACCATAAGTTTGGTAAGCCTGGTTGAATGTATGACAATTTGTATTGTGCTTACAGAACATTGGGTTCTAGGCCTATTAATTATTCAAAAGCTTACTTGGATGTAATATGCATTGTCAGTTAAATCTACCAAAACTGAGGAGGGCATAGTAAGCATAGGCTAGTATAACCAAAGTAAACTCTCACATTGATTATAGGCTATGGGACATAATATTTATAATGATATGGGACATAATATTTATAATGATAATAATACAGTGCCACCTCAAAAATCCAGCATTCCGTGGTCCAGGAACTCCCAAAATCCGGAATGTTTTTGAATCAACTGCCATTAGTTCTTGAGTGGCTACGTGTTTCAGTATTTTATTTTTTCGGATTTCGGAACTGAAGCTTGCTCCGTGAATATACAAATACAGTTTATTTCCAATGAAAACACACTGTGAAACTCAAAAATATACAGCATACAAAAGAACCATAATTTGTGTAGATACTCGTGTATCTTAGTCATTAAAATTTCATCCATAAATATGATTTCATAAATTTCATCATATATATTCTGTATAGTGCGAGATGTACAGTATTTTCAGTAGATTGCACTATGCTAGGCTTTCTGCGCTTGTCTCTGTTTCGGTAGATAACTTTGATACTGCATATTATATCCGAGTTAGCTTTTAACCAATAAATAGGCCTAGAGGCCAGAGTTCATTAGGTTAAATCAGGCTTACCAACATTGTGATTTGTCTAAGAATTTATCACTATTTCTTATAATCAACAACCATTTATTACTGCGTGCAAGACACTGGCATAAACAACAGCAAGTACTGACACAAACAATCCAGTCGAGAAACAACCGTTTGCCGTTGTCAGTTACTATAACTATAATCTGTTTTTTTCCATCTGTCCAACCGCCTGTGGTGCTCGCGCATGGTAACACTGCGTCCCGGGCTTTAAATAATTATACTATGTGTAAGTTTTAGGTAAATAAAAGGTTATCTGGGCATTTGCAACTGAAAAGTGTTTTAATAATTTACTGTATGCGAATTACACTGTTAATATTCGAGATACGATATTGTTATTATTGTTGAATGTAAGCTGCCTTTTCGGGGTGGCAAATGGAACAGCCAGACGCAGTGGCGGGAAAATTGCTTCTCTCGCAGTTCACTACGGCAAGATGTCAATTTTATTGGACCACACCTACTCTGCTACTAAGCTACGTGTTACTTCATTACACGTAAGTATATCGGTATATACGTTTAATTTTTATAAAGTGCGTTTTAGCCAGATAAGACAAGGAGTAACACATAGCTTAGTAGCAGAGTAGGTATGATCCAATAAAATTGACATCTTGCCGTAGTGAACTGCGAGAGAAGCAATTTTCCTGCCACTGCGTCTGGCTGTTCCATTCGGCACCCCGAAAAGGCAGCTTACATTCAACAATAATAACTATTCTATTTCGAGTATTAACGGTCTAATTCGCATACAGTAAATCATTAAAACACTTTTCAGTTGCAAATGTATGGTAGATATCCTTTTATTTACCTAAAACTTACACATAGTGTAACTATTTAAAGCCTGGGATGCAGTGTTACCATGTGCGAGCACCACAGGCGGGTGGGCAGATGGAAAAAAACAGACTACGGTGAACCCCCCGTATTCGCGGGGGATGCGTCCCACACACCCCTGCGAATAGGTCAAATCCGCAAATGCTTAAAACCCCTCTAAAAACACTTAAAACTGCCCATTTTGATAGCTTAAACCAAGAAAAACCCTGTAAAAATGCTTATACCTGAGTATTTTAATAGTTTTATCACAAAAAGTGCATTTATTCATGAAAATTGTGAAAATACAGTAATTAGTGAATATTTCTCAGTGAAAAATACCGCGAATGGGCGAATTTTCCCTGAAAAATGGCTAGATATGTTCCACAGAGAAACCCGCGAATGTGTGAGTCTGCGAACCATGAGAACGCGAATACGGGGGGTTTACTGTATACACATTTATTAAAGGTTGTGTTACAGTTGTCAACTTGATAAAAAAAATTTTTATTTTAAATGGTGACTTCCAGAAATAAGAATAAAATAAATCTTTATTCATCTTTCACCCAGTGGAGAGGAAAGTGTTTGAAAAAGTATGCCACTAAATTTACAGTTATACAGTAGCTGTGGCAGAAGAAATGAATAATGTGCAGGCCACAAAACATTTTAGAAGAGGCAAAAGCAACATCGATACTGGCAAAATCACAGCTTTACTTCATTTAATTTACAGCATTTATAAATAAAGTAAGTTGCATTTCTCAACTCTGCTTTGATAATTTACGTATGAAACAAATCTCCAAAATGCATTTCATATAGCAACTAATGGCTGTGATGATATCAGTAAAATGCTATCAGCTTGTGATTTTAAGAATGAAAATAGCAGAATGCAAATGGCATGTGTTTGCTATGTTCATAAATTATAATACAATAATGTGACAATAGTCTATGAAATATAATTGCATACAGTACATAAAACAACGATTTTACTAATAAAATTATGACTTCTTTATACAACTGTATGATATCTGTTGGTGTAACAACCTAACCAGACCTCTCTCTCTCTCTCTCTCTCTCTCTCTCTCTCTCTCTCTCTCTCATACGCACACACATGCAGGTTTAAAAAAGCAAAAGCAGCAGATTTTCAGTTTTTTGCTGAAAATGAAAACTAGAAAAGTTTGAAGTGCCGAAAAACAATGAATTGTTTCAGGAGGTCAGAATTTGACAGTGCACTTATATTGAGGTTTAAGCTCCGACGTAGCATAGGTGTAAGCATTTCCGGAGAGATGCTTATGGAGCACGCCAGAATTTTGCTGTGGAACTAAACCTAATAAATGACAGTGATTATTCATAATTTTGTTTTATTTTTGATAACACAGCAGGTTATACAGTATGTGGAAGGAGCTGACAAGACTGTTTACATGGGTTTTTTTTAAGGCGTGGTTTCTAAAAGCTGGGATTTTATATAAGTAACTTTCCAAGTAATTACTTGGCTAATGATTATGCTCACACAGCATTCCTAAATTCAAAATTCGCGGCAACACGTCAGTTGCAGAGTGGGGGATGACAGGTCCCACCCACCACAACAGGGAGCATGGTAGCAACTCCTAGCCAATGGCTTCAGTCTGTTTTATGCCGCACTGCTGACAACATGTCGTTCTTTGCAGTCCTGACTGTTTCACCGGTTATTTCATGTTTGCTGAAAATCGGTGAAATATTTTGTTTTCTTGTGGCTCAAGCTGCTGTTTTGGTTTTCCTCAGTTAATTTAGGCCTTTTAATAGTTATGTCTGATTCTAGTTCGTCCAGTTTTCACTATTGTAGCGAAGGCTGCAAGGTTAGGTTAACTAAACTTTGCTATGACGTACATACCACGTACACTGATTGTAGAGGGCAGGTGTGTTCAAGGGTGAATACATGTGGAGAATGTAAGGATTGGGATGAAAGTAAGTGGAAGATTCTTGCGTCTTATCTTAGTAAGCTTGAGAAGGATAGGAAGAGGAAGGCGGCAGTTTGGGCCGAAAGTAGGGTTTCTGTTAGCTGAGATTCTTCACCTAAGCCTAAGTCAGACGTAAGCCTTGCTATTCCTTCAACTCCCGGTCACACTCTTTTCTCCTATTCTCAGGCCTCCTCCTATCATTCCACATACTCCCGTGCTTCTGACCCTGATGCCATTGCCAACCTTGAATCCAGTATCGAATCCAAGTTTGATAAGAAGCGAAACCTAGTTGTAAGTTCAGTGTTAGAGATAGGGGCATCCCTAAAAGTCCTTATGGACAAAATGTTAAGTGAAAAAAGTGTCCAGTGAAGTGCAAGTGGAGGAGGTGGTTTCCCGTCCCAGCAGTTCTCTTAGACGAAGGTCACTGTCCTGCTCCCCTAACCCTGGGAGAAGGCATACCAGAAGTCCAAGGGAGGCTGGTGGGGTTTGCCCATGGTTTGCTGCCCCCTCAGTCGAGCCTGTTGCAAAATCCCAGGCTTCGACAGACTGCCATTCGGTCATCCCCATTGCCTAACAAGCGACACAGCTACAATGTAGATCCTGCAGTCTTTGCCTCAGTACAACTGCCTACACATCCATGGGATTCTCCAGTTTTGTTCTCTCCCAGGCACCCTTCTTTGGATGCCAAGTGCCCGGAGCACCGCACTAAGTGCCTGTCGCCCAAAATCCTGTCTTGTCTCGAGAGCCCAGTGCCCACTCGCAAGAGCTCAGTGCCAGCTCCTGTGCGCCCAGCACCTGCTTCTGTTATTCAGCACCTGCTCCAGTGCACACAGCAATGGCCGTGCCATCATCCAGGCACCAGGTACCTACTCATCATCATCCGTCTTACCTTTCTCAAATGCCAAGAACCCTCCTCGGAGCTAGACAACCCCTCATTGGCACCTATCAAGAAACAGCTTTCAGAGATCATGAGCTTCATAAGGAAAGCTCCCACTTCTAAGCCTTCTCAATATTTATCCGTCTCTGATCTGGCAGAGGACGAAGAGGAGATTGAACAAGAAGCTTCTCCTCCCTCAGCCTGTGCGGCTCTTCTTCGATTCCTGCTGGCAAGTTTTCCTGCCTTTTTCATGCCAGCTGCCCCATCATTGCCTGCTTCTTGCCTTATGAGGAGCCTTCCTGAAGATCACTCCAGGCTTCCCAAGATGGTTCTCTCTTCATCTTCCAAGAAAGCAATGAAAGAAATTAGACAGGTTTTCAACGAAGAGAGAGCAGGGCAAGGTGACTTTCGCTCATCCTCCCTCTCGTCTGGACAAGAGAGGATATCTGTCGTACGCCACTGAGGAAGCTCCCTCTATCTTGAGTCGCTGTCTGCCCCCAAGGGGACTTCTCCAGCCATATCAACTCTTCTCATCATTTAGCCTTCGCTTCGATGAAAGTTTTGTTCCTTCGAGCTGGACCACCTTGTTAAGAACCTGTTCAAGCTTTTCAAGGTGCTAAGTTTTCTTGATTGGACAGTAGGAGCCCTTGCAAAGAAGATTGAGGACTTCAAGGGCTTGGACAAGCACTTTGCAGCGGATCTGTTCGGTGTGCTTTCTTGCACAGACAAAGCCATCAGGGATGGTTCTTTGGAACTCGCGACTCTTTTCTCATTCCGGCGTCACATCTTTTCAGTGGTCCGTGTTGTTATTTTCACCACAGGACTCTCTTCACCTTTTCCCCCAGTCAATCATGGAAGAGACCGCGTCGCATCTCCAAAAGAAATCCACTAAAGATCTCTTAGCCCAGTCTGCAAAGTGCCCCAAGAGTTCTTCGTCATCATCGCTTGTTCCCAAGATGGTCTCTGCTCTGCAACAGCATCTCTTTCGTGGGAGTAAGCCCAGGTTGCAAGTTAGGCCTCGCTCCTACATCTGGTACCAATCTAGAACCATTAAAAAAGAGTTCCTGCAAGTTGCCGTCCAAAAAGCGAACCAGAAGTCCTTTGTGCCCTGGTAGGAGTCAGACTTCTCCATTTTTGGGAGAAGTGGTATCACAGGGGGCCAGATCAATGGATCGTTAAGGTTTTAAAGGAGGGCTACTGCATCCCGCTCTTGGAGAACCCTCCTTTGGTCACCTCTCCCATTGTCCTGACAGGCTCAGAGAAACATTTGACCCATTCGAAGGAAGTATCCTCTCTCCTTCTGAAAAGAGCCATAGAAGAAGTCGAGGTCATACACACTCTGGGGCTTCTACAGTCATCTGTTTGTAGTCCCCAAAACATTGGGAAGTTGGAGACCAGTCCTAGACGTAAGCACCCTCAATCACTTCGTAAGGAAGATGAAGTTCAAGATGGAAACAAACCAGTCAGTCATGGCTTCCATTCACCCGGACGATTGGATGATAATGTTGGATGTGCAAGATACATACTTCTATTCAAATTCCAGGAAGTATCTCAGGTTCATCTTCCAGGGAAAAGTCTTCCAGTTTTGGTCCCTCTGCTTGGCTGCTCCATGGGTCCTCAAGTGTTTTCCTGAGTCCTCTCCCCAAATGGCTCCACCTGGTCGGCATCAACATCAGCCTTTACCTGGACAACTGGCTTCTTCGATCCCCTTTGAAATAGAAGTGCACAAAGGACCTTCAGACAATTCTTCACCTTACGCAAGAACTAGGAATTCTTTTGAATCTGTAGAAGTCCCAGTTATCCCCGACACTGGAGATTCTCTATTTGGGGATGATTCTCAACTCTTGGACTTTTCATGTTTTTCCGTCTCCCAAGAGAACCTCCCTTCAGTAGATGAGCCTTCTAGGGACTCTGTAGTGTGTCGAGACCTTCGTCAGGTTGGGCAGATTGCATAAGAGAGTTCTCCAGTTTTACCTCAAAGCCAACTGGGACAGGAAGACTCAACCGGACTTTGTCATTTTTCCCATCAGTCGGGAGATAAAATCAAGACTTCCAATGGTGGCTGTCTGAAGGAAGACTCGCAAAGAAGATCTCTTCACCCTCCAAGCCCCAACTTAGACTTCTACTCAGATGCCTTGGATCTAGGCTGGGAGCCCTTCTGGGGGGTCAGGAGGTTTCCAGGACGTGGTCCCTGGAGGAAAGCAATCTTCATATCGATGTAAAGG
Organism: Macrobrachium rosenbergii; assembly: GCF_040412425.1. Taxonomy (NCBI): domain Eukaryota; kingdom Metazoa; phylum Arthropoda; class Malacostraca; order Decapoda; family Palaemonidae; genus Macrobrachium; species Macrobrachium rosenbergii. The sequence goes on from NC_089749.1 coordinate 27,342,102, forward strand.
AGCTGGAGGCCATTCATCTAGGTCTTCATCACTTCTCAACCTTAACTTGCAACAAGACAGTGGTAGTCCATGCAGACAACACCACTGCTGTGTCGTATATCAGGGAACGGGGGCACTCATTCACTTTCCCTCTGCAAGGCTGCAAAGGATCATCTTTTTTGGGTGCACCAAAACCAAGTAACACTGGTCACTTGGTTCATTCGGGGAAACTAAACATCCTGGGGGATGAATTGAACCGTCAGAAGTGGGTCCTTCCCACCAAGTGGACCTTGGATTGCAGGGTCTTTGTTGACCTGTGGAGATTGCGGGGCAAACCGATCTTAGATCTGTTTGCCACCTCAAGAAACAATTGTCTCCCTCTCTTCTGCTCTCCAGCCCCTGGCATGGGCAACAGACGCCATGCTCCTAGACTGCTCGGGCCTGGATCTGTATGCCTTCCCGCTCTACGGCTTGGTGAGGGAAATCCTGAACAAGTTTGTGTCACACCACAGCATCTTGATGACACTCGTAGCTCCATTCTGGCCCACAAAGGAATGGTTCCCGGACCTTCTGCGTCATCCGGTGACTTTCCAAGGCTGCTTCCCCAAAGACAATGGCTACACAAACAACCTCACTTCGAGAGATACCATAAGGGTTGTCCAGTCTTGCTCTGACTTGTCAGGAAACTCATCAGAGCGAAAGGTTTTTCAAGAGCAGCTTTGGAGGCTATTGCGATGGTGCCTCAGACATCACGTCTTGTCTTTTGAGACACCTTTGACCCAGATAGTGGACCTTCTCCTCTACCTGAGGACCCCTAGGAGTCTATCGTTGTCCATCATTAAAGGATACCGAGCAATGCTTACCTCAGTTTTTAAACACAGGATATTAATAATTTCATCAAGTCATTCGACACTTCTAAGCAGAAGTAGTCTGATCTGGTGTCTTGGAACTTGGATGTAGTTCTTAAGTGGCTCACGGGTCCTCCTTTCAAGCCTCTCAGTTCCGCTTCCCTCAAGAACCTTACATGAAAGACTCTCTTTCTCGTAGCTCTGGCGACGGCCAAGCGTATAAGTGAGCTGCAAGCTATTGACAAGAGGATAGGCTTCTCCCAGGTAGATGCTGTGTCCTCTTTCACCTTAGGCTTCTTGGCCAAGAATGAGGATCCTTCTAAGCCTTGGCCTCGTTCCTTCCATATTAGAAGTTTAATGGAGATCCTGGGCCCGGAGGAAGAGGAAAGGGTTCTTTGCCCAGCCACAGCTGTAAGGTATTATCTGTGAAGGACCGAGATCAGAGGACCTGCTAGCAAACTTTGGTGTTCTGTCAAGAATCCTTCTTGTCCTCTTTTGAAAAATGCTCTGTTGTTCTTTATAAGCGACCTGATCTCTGAAGCACATCCTCGGAATCGGGAAGACACTTTACCTATGATCAAAGTCAAAGCACATGAAGTCAGAGCAGTAGCTACCCCTCTTGCCTTCAAGCACAATTTATCACTCGTCCATTCTTGAGTCGACCTTTTGGTTGTGCAAATTGATCTTCGCGTCTCATTATTTGACAGAAGTGGAAACAGTGTTTGTGAAGTGCAGTACCCTCGAACCTTTAACAGTGGCTGGCATGGTATTTGGGGAAGAAGCATAGGAGAGATTCTCTCTCTCTTCTGTCTGTTTGCCTTGACGTAGGGTGTGGAGTTTTGGGGAGCCTGGGGCTACTTTGTACCTGGAGTGCCCACCAGTCCTTATTGATGGGTAGTGGTTCATTATGTCAGGGTGGGTGACCATGTTGTCTGGTTGTTCAGTTTCATGGTACTGCGCCCAGGGCAAGGGCACCTTTTATGCATGTGTCTTGTCAGCGATCAGGCATATCCTCTGTTGCAAGACTTCGCTGATGTAGAGGCGACCGCCCGGCTCAACTGCCACGCCACTACAGGTTAAGATGAGCACCACCCAGAGGCAGTATAGTATTCGCCTGCAGTAACTCTCTTAGCAGGTAAGGAAGCGACAAGCATTGTTTCAATACAAGCCATCTTTTCCATTTCAATGTTTTGAAGTAGAATTTTCCATTCATCCCACTCCCCATTCAATGTGGGATTCAGCTAAGTGATTACTTGTAATTTACTTATATAAAAATGACATTTTTATATTAAAAGTTTTATATATACTTACCCGGTAATTACTGAATCGGAGCCCGCTCTCCTCCCCTTTTCATGGACATTACAGCAATAAAATAGAATAAAGCCGTCGGCTAGGAGTCACTACCACACTCCCCTTTGCAGGGGGCAGGTCCTGTCAACCCCCACTCTGCAACAGACACGTTGCCGTGAATTTTAAATTTAGGAATGTCGTGCGAGCATAATTGTTAGCCAAGTAATTACTTGGTAAGTATATATAAAACTACTTTATTAATAAAAATGTCATTTTTCTGTATTCCGGCAGTGGCCTGGTCCCAAGGGTACCAGTTTTAAGAGGTTGGACTGTAATAATAATTAATGATAACATAGAAGTAAATAATAGTAATAATATAGAGTTGGGTTTATTTAAATTGACCATCTGGGTTAAAATTAACCTACAATAGTAAGTTATGGGAGATCACACCTTATCACATAAAATGTTGGGATGATTTTTTTGTTTTCTTGAGAAAAGTGCATCTTGTATGTCATCAGATATGGTATTACTGCAGTATTGCACTGTAGATAGAATTTTATTTTGTGTATTAGCATTATATGAGCAGAAAGGTGTGATTAGTACAGGACTGAGTTATTTCACTACACAAAAGATTTCTTCAGGTCTTTTTAAAGAGTATTGTCATATATTACTGGGTGGTCCCCTGTATGACCTAACTTTGTCACCATAAATTTCTAACCAACGTTAGGATTGAATCAAGGACTCAGTGAAAGGTAAGGTTGCTACAGCTGACTCACAGAGGCCATATAAGGAACCTATGTACTTCTATACTTGAGGCCTTGCTTGGGCAAGTTACCACCATATTCACTTATAAGGGGTAATTCGAATGAAATGCTATCAATTATGTCACTGGTGGGCTAGTAGATGGGTAAAACTCAGTATGCAGGTGGCAACTTGCCCAGGTAATGCCTCAGGTACAGAACTACTCGGGTTCTAATATCTTTTATGGCTTCTGTGAATCAGTTGGTAGTGCCCTTGCATTTCATTTGAGAGCCCCAAGTTTGATCCAGGTGCGAGTTAAAAATTTATTTCTATTTCGCACGTGATTGTGTGTTATTTCATTATTGTCACTTGTGTTTCATATATTAATTGTGTTTTGGTTAATTGGGTTTTCTTAATTTAATTCATTTTCACCATACTGTACCCTCTTGCAACATTACATAAACATTGAATGACAGTGCCCAGGAATTGTGTATTGTTCTTGTTCATGTAATTGGCAGAGGGACATTTGCTCTCTTTAAATTGTTCATAGTAGTCACTCAGCATGTTGAGGCAGGTGGTTATTGTGTGTGTTCGGGTGTGTTATTTAGGAGTCATTCTGTTGTTTTTGTTTGTTTTTCCTGGTTTACATACCATTGCCTTATATGCAGGAGCATTCCTCAGCACAGGCTGGAATTGGTTATGGAGTGGAGGAAACCCCCGTTTTATATAAGTAATTTACCAAGTAATTACATAGCTATTGGTTCCTTAACCTACGGCAGCTTAAAAATTCAAAATTCGTGTGGCAGCGCTACTATAGTTAGTGTGTAGGTGACAAGGTCTCGCCCACTATCCGGGACTCAAAGGAACAACTTAGCAGAGAGCTCAATTCTTTTCCTTCCAGCTTCTGGTCAGCATCAGTAGTTTTGCTCAGCTGCTTCTTTGCTTATCGGCTAGTTATTTGCCCGATCTTGGTGAAGTATTCAGGATTTGTTGCTTTGTGGCTTTCTATCACTTTTGAATTTTGTTTTAGGTTAACTTTAGGGATTACTTTAGTTAACGATGTTGGATTCCAGTTCATCCAATATTCGCTTCTGTTCTGAGGGTTGTAGAACTAGGCTAACCAAGCTTTTGAACGATTTCATACAAATTGCGCTAAATGTAAGGGGCAAGAATGTAGTGATGATAATACTTGCATAGAGTGTCAGGATTGGGAGGATAAGAAATGGTAAACCTTGAAATCTCATCTAGAAAAATCAGAAAGAGATAGGAAGAGGAAAGCAGCCCTTATGGCTGAGAATAGGGCCAGTACAGATTCTGTTCCTTTGGATAATGTAGGGGATGATAGAACTACTACTCCAGTTCCTCCTGCTTTGCCAACCTAAGTCCTCCTACTTTACCATCTACTCCTGTTCCAGGTTCCCATGATTCCGCTAGTGCCATTGCCAGCCTCGAATCAAGGTTCGATCAGAAGTTTAGTGTATTATCTAATACAATTATGGAAATGGGGTTGGCTATTTGATCTCTAATGGAGAAAAATGTGAGTAATGAAAGTGCAATGAGAAGTGAGAGTGCTGTGAATGTTGAGGAGCTGGCTGTCCATCCCACCAGTGCTCCTAGACGAAGGTCACTGCTCCGCTCCCCTGCGCCAGGGAGAAGACATACCAGAGGTCCAAGGGAGACTGGTGGGGTTTGCTCACGGTCATTCTCCAACTCTGTTGAGCCTGTTGTTCATTCCCAAGCTTCAACTAAATGCCATTGGCAAGGTGTTCCAGTGCATCAGCTTTCTTCAGGTTCGGAATCTTCCAGTTTGCGCAAGAAGCTCCCATATTGCTACTCTGTTTCTTCATGCCCGCTCAAGAGACATGCGGATCTTGGCAACACCTCTCCCCTGGCTGTCAAGAGAAGAGGTATAGGGAGGCTAGCCCACAACCGTCTTGCAGTTTTCAAGTCCAGCCTGATTCTCCTGCTCCTCATCATCATTCGTTGAGAGACAGTCCTGAGCGCTATAAGCGTTCTAAGCGCCGGACTTCTTACAAGCACCCAGCGGCCACCGACTCACGCCAGACTTCTGCTGATGAGCTCTCGCGCCTTCTTCCGCTTTTGAGCGCCCGGCACCAACTCCCGAACTCTCGCGCCTTCTTCCGCTTTTGAGCGCCCGGCACAAACTCCCGAACTTCAGATGTCAACAGCCAAACATCCAGCCTCTGCTTCTGAGACCCATGCGCCTTCTCTTAATCAGTCATCCTGATCAGTTCAAGAAGATTCTTTAGCCCCATTCAAGCATCAATTGACCAAACTTATGGGTTTTTTGAAGAAATCCTCTTCAGCTCCAGAGTCCAAGGATAAATCCTTATCTCCTGTCTCTTCAGAGGAGGAAGAGGTGGTTTAGGATACTGTCCCCTCCTATGCTTACTCGTCTCTTCTGTGTTTCCTCCTGGATAGTTTTCCTGATTTCTTCGTGCCTGCTTCACCTACTTCCCCAGCTTCTACCTTCCTCATGAGAAAGCATTTGTCAGAAGGTACCAGGTTACCCAAGCTAGTTCGTTCTTCCTCCTCAAAGAAGGCTTTCAAAGAAGTTCATGACTGGCTGGCTGCTAAGAGAGAACAGGGCAAAGTGACATTCGCTTTGCCGCCCAGCAAATTGTTAAAGATGAGGTACTCGTTCTATTCCACCGGGAAGCTCCTTCCTTGTGAGTTTCTGCCTCCTCCCAAAGGAGCTAGAGGAACTTCTCCTGTCTGGTGGATTCGGCTTGTAGAACGGCCTTTTCTATGGCCAAGATAGTTTTCCTCATCTGAACTGGATCACCTTATCAGGAATATTTTTAAGGTCTTTGAGATTTTTAGTCCTCGATTGGGTCATCGGGGCGCTGGCAAGGAAGATTTAAGACTGTCCTTATCTTGCTGAAGACTTTGCCTCCGATTGGCTGGGAGCTCTTTTGTGCTCAGATAGGGCAATTAGAGACAGCTCTTTAGAATTTGCCTCCGTCTTTTCTATGGGCGTCCTTAAAAAGAGGGAGCTCTGGTGTTTTTTCACCTCAAAAGGAGTCTCGCCGATGCAGAAGTCAGCTCTACTCTTTGCTCCTTTAGATAGGTCTCACCTCTTTCCACAGATCACTGTGAAGGAGATTCTTTCAGACTTGCAGAATAAGTCTACCACTGACTTGTTGGCACAGTCCACTAGACGTCCAAGGGAGCCTGTGCCTTCCACATCAAGATCATTCTCCCCTCTACGGCCTCAGCCCTTTTGTGGAGGGAAGGCAAAAACCCAGTCTACACCTAGATCAAACTTGCGACCTCCTACGAAGTCCATTAAGAGGTCTTCCTTCAAGACCAACCCCAAGAAGTGAAAAGTTAGTCCTCTGCGCCCAAGTAGGAGCCAGACTTCTACTTTATTGGAAGGAATGGGAGCGCAGAGGAGCGGATCCTTGGGCGATTGAGGTTCTCAAGGAGGGCTATTCCATTCCTTTCGTAAAGACTCCTCCTCTAGTTACACCCCCAATCGCATTGACAGCGTATTCAAAAGGTTCCACAAAGTTTTTGGCCCCCCCCTCTCAGGAGGTTTATGGTTGGAGGCTGGTTCTGGATGTCAGCGCCTTGAATGTGTTTGTACTGAAGATGAAGTTTCATATGGAGACCCTTCACTCAGTCGCGTCCTCAGTACAACGGGGACTGGATGGTCACCCTGGATATGCAGAATGCGTATTTTCACGTCCCTGTTCATCCAGACTCACAGAAATTTCTACACTGTTTTTCAGGACAGAGTACTGCAGTTGCGGGCCCTATGCTTCGGTTTGTCGGTGGCCCCTCTAGGGAATTGGCTTCACCTTCTGGGAATCAGCATCAACTTATACCTAGACGATTGGCTTCTCTGCTCGTCGGAGGAGGAAAAGTGCGCGGAGGACTTGAGAAGAACTCTTCACCTGACACAGGAGTTAGGCATTCTCATAAACAAAAAAGAATTCTCTTATGACACTGACTCAGGAGATTCCCTATTTAGGGATGATACTGAACTCTCGGACTTTACGGGCTTTTCTGTCACCCAAAAGAGTCGAAAAATGCCTTCAGACTGTCAGTCAGTTCCTTGCTCCTCCTTCCTGCTCGGTAGTGGGGTGGATGAGTCTTCTAGGGACCCTCACTTCAGTAGAGCAGTTTGTAAAATTAGGCAGACTGCACATGAGACCCCTTCAGTTTTTCCTCAAAGCTAACTGGTGCAGAAAGACTTCAGGAAGGGAAGTCTCTTCTCCCAGTGCGCCCAGACCTTCAGTTTTATTCAGATGCCTCTAACCTAGGTTGGGGCGCTCTTCTGGACAGCCGGGAAGTCTCCACAACATGGACTACGGTACAACAGAATTATCACATCAACATAAAGGAACTGAGAGCAATTCACCTGGGCCTTCAGTCTTTCTCGGATCTAGTCTGTGGCAAGAAGATAGTAGTGCATGCGGACAACAACACTGCACTTTCTTATATTCGCAAAAGGGGGCACTCATTCTTTCTCACTGTATGAGATGGCAAGGGATCTCCTTCTGTGGGTGGAGGAGAACCAAGTCACTCTTCACCCAGTTCATTCAAGGGAGAACGAATGTTATTGCGGACGAATTAAGCCACCTCAAACAGGTCCTTCCAACCAAATGGACCTTAGACCCATTAGTCTTAGTCTGTGACAATCTGTGGAAACTATGGGGCAAGCCCACAGTGGATCTTTTCGCAACGTCAAGAAATCGCCGTCTTCCACTCTTTTGCTCTCTGGTCCCAGACGCTCAAGTATGGGGCACGGACGCCGTGCTTTTGGACTGGACAGGATTAGACGTGTACAACTTCCCTCCCTTCGGAATGATCAGGGAGATAATCAACAAGCTGTCTAAGCATCAGAACACCTCCATGACCCTAGTTGCTCCCTTTTGGCCGAACAAGGAATGGTTTCCAGACCTGATTCGACTCCTGGTAGATTACCCAAGACTTATTCCACAAAAATGCTCTCTGCTCAGACAACCCCACTTTCTCAGATTCCACCAAGGGTTGTCCGCTCTGGCCCTGACAGGCTTCAGACTGTCAAACGCCTCGTCAGAGCAAAAGGTTTTTCGAGACAGGCTGCAGAGGCGATTGCAAGATGCAGACGAGTGTCTTCTACGAAGCTTTATCAGTCAAAATGGGCAGTCTTCAGAAGGTGGTGCAACCACTATAACGTCTCTTCTTCTGAGACATCTTGAGTCAAATAGCCAATTTTTTTACATTCCTAAAGTCCGTCAGGAAGCTATTGACCTCTACCATAAAAGGGTATAGGTCGATGCTCAAGTCAGTCTTTAAACACAGCGACTTGATCAAATCCTTCGATACATCTAACAAAGAAAGTTCTTCCAGTGTCTCTTGGAACTTAGACATTGTACTGAAATGGCTTTCAGGTCCTCAGTTGGAACCTCTCCATTCTGTTTCCATCAGGAATCTCACGAACAAGACTTCTCTTTTTAGTGGCTCCCGCTACTGCCAAACGTATTAGCGAGTTGCAAGCAATAGACAAGAGAATAGGTTTTGCACAAGGGGGCACAGTCTGCTCTCTTTCTCTTGGTTTCCTCACAAAGAATGAGGACCCTTCCAAACCCTTGCCTAGATCCTTCATAATAAGAATCTTATGGATGTCTTAGGACTTGAGGAAGAAGAAAGACTCCTCTGCCCAGTAAGGTTTCTCAGGTACTACCTTCATAAGGCAGAAAAGATTAGAGGACCTTCGAGCGACCTCTGGTGCTCTGTAAGAAACCCAGTTCGCCGGCTCTCCAAAAATGCCATATCCTTTTTTTTTTTTCTAAGAGAGTTGATATCAGAAGCCCACTCTCAGATCCAGGAAGAAGCCTTTCCATTAGTTAAGTTTAAGGCGCATGAAATTAGGGCAGTCGCAACTTCCCTCACATTTGGACAAATTGTCTCTCTCTACGATCTTACAGTCGATATCCTGGCGATGCAAGTCCATATTCACCTCACACTACCTCAAAGACATAGAGACCGTGTTTGAGAATTTTAACACTTTAGGACCTTTATTCGTGGCTGGCATGGCGCTGGGAGAGGAAGCATAGGGAACTCTGTGTTCCTTTGCTATCCACTCGCCTTGACTTACAACCTTGAGTCGATGGGAAGCCTGGGGGTACTTTGTACCTGGAGTACCCACCAGTTTCGTTTTTTATTTTGTAATGGTTGGGTTATGGTTTTAATTCTGTGGTGTAGGTGATATCGTTGTTATTGTGCATTCTGGTCTTCGCCCAGGGCAAGGGCATCTGTTTTAAAACTTTGTCAGCATACAGTGTACTTCAGCGCCTCCGCTGCAAAGTTCCCACTAATGTAGGGGCAACCCTTGGCAGCACTGCCACATCCACTACAAGTTGAGAGAAGTGCCGACCAGAGGCAGTACCTACCTGCAGCAGCTCTCTCAACAGGTAAAGAAACAACAAACATTTATTCAATGTTAGCAACCTTTCTATTTCAAATTCATTCAGTACTTAATGCTTTGGAGTAGAATATGTCCATGCTCTTTCCCCCCTCCTTACAATGTGGAATCAGCTATGTAATTACTGGGTAAGTTACTTATATAAAAATGACATTTTTTTATAATAGAATGAAGTTTTATATATACTTACCACGTAATTATATGATCAGAGCCCACCCTCCTCCCCTTCCATGGACATTAAAGCATAAAATGAATTGAGCTCTCTGCTAAGTTGTTTCTTTGAGTCCTGGATAGTGGGCGGGACCTTGTCACCTACACACTAACGATAGTAGCGCTGCCGCACGAATTTTGAATTTTTAAGCTTTCATAGGTTAGGGAACCAATAGCTATGTAATTACTTGGTAAGTATATACAAAACTATTTTATCATAAAAATGTCATATTTGCAAGAGCCATTGCTTTAAGATGCTTTGAAATATTAAAATGTTTTGGCTGACCGTTTCGAGTGAGGATGTGTCTCTGCTCTCCTGCCAGCTACCAAATTGAACTTTTCCTTTTCTGTATTTTGCAAAATGGATGTGCCTAGGAAGAATTGAACAGTGATGTGAAGGGCATGAGTGAGTGTATGGTTGCTTCACGGCTTGCAGTCCTGATTTTCCCTGCAGTTGGTTTGTGAGCTGGTTCCCTTTGCATTAAACTTTATTGGTCACATCACTTCATTTTGTTTATTAATCATTTCCTTCACTAATTCATAAATTAATTTACCTTAACATAATTTATTTCCTCTCTATTATGGCACTGAATGTCCTTCTTGACCCCAGTGTCTGGGCTTTTGCCCTAAATATCATACATCCATCCATCCATCCTTTGTAGTGAAAAAAAAAAAATACACTAGTATTTTTGTTTTTGCAAGTTGAGCATGTGTGGTTAGATTTTCCGGTGTGTTAAAAGTTATAATTTTAGTGTGCAATAGTTACATAAACTAGTTGTTTAATTATTATACATTGTTACATTTTTGCTTAAAAAGTAATTTTTTAAAAGTGAAAGTGTCACACTTAAGGCAATCACAAGCTCGGAAATTTTGAGGTGTTTGCTAAATAAAGTTTAATTGTATTCCTGTATGTACTGTACTAGTATTTCAGAATAGGTAATCACATTACTGTAAATCATCAATAATCAAAGTTACAGAAACAGTTCCTTACATGAATTTTCTCCTTAGTGGTTGTGCCATGCTTCTTTGTTTTATTGTGTGAGTAGTGCTCTGCAACTGTTAAGATCTTTGTTTAAAGGAACTGTAATTGTACTTGTGTGTGTACTGTAGAATATGAAATCATTGTTAACTGAATAAATAAAAGATCCGTAATATGATTTTTTTTTATTGATTGCTCCATGCTTCTTTGTTTCATTGTGCGAGCACATACTCTGAAACTTTCAGATTTGTGGTCAAAAGAAATGCAGTTACCACAGCCTACCACCTCCACTCCTCATGAGTTTGAAACATTGGTATTTACTCTATTAGCCTACATACCAGTAGGATTCAGAGTTTCTTAGGCTAAAGTGTCCTGAGTCACTGTGGCCCCACAGCATTTCAGTCATCGTCTTCAAGGTAAAATCTCATGGAATTTACTGTACATTATCTAATGCTGTTTGGAATTTTGATTGACCTGTTTGTGTATTTAATACACTCTTAATTGTATTTTGTGATCTCCCAATTAAGATTTTGTGCTGTATATACTGCAAGTATTTATGTAGACTGTGTGAATGCATGTCTGTTCTTACATGAGCATCTTGGTACTAAAAAGAATTAGCTCTCAATCTCTGAATCTCAATCTCTCTCTCTCTCTCTCTCTCTCTCAGTTCTCTCTCTCTCTCTCTCTCTCTCAGGGGTTTGAGAGGTTTTTTGGGGTGGGGCCTCTCAATTGCCAAGTTGCTCCAGAACAGAGACTGCCTCCTATCATTTTGTCATGACATGAGAATTGTGATAAATTTGGAAAAATCAGAACTCATACCTAAGCAGCAGGCAAAGTACCTGAACATGGTGATAGACATGGCAGCAACATTGGATGGCCTGAAGTAGCCCTCCCTCCCAACTTGTTCCTTGAGTGGGGAAGTTAGGGGCCCTGGCTTGGTGGTTGGGTGACAGGAACCTCCGTTTGGGAGTTCCCTTGATCTCCCCACTTCTGGAGATGCCTCTGTTATCAAATGCATTGATGGGGGTTTTGAGGCTTACACTTACATCGGCACATATGTTTCATGTGAGAGGACAGGATGACACCTGCACATCGTTTTTGAAGTACAAGTATGCTGCTGGCCCTGCAAGCATCCCAAGAGCATGTGATGTGTCACTGTAGTGTTTATAAGTGACAGCACAACTGGAGTGGCACATATCAAGAAGCAAGGTGGAACTGTCTCCTTCCACCTCTGTAAGCTGGCAAAGCAGATGCACAAGTGGGCTGTTTGCCACGCTGTTGAGCTGTCAGCCAGTTACACTCAGCTGAAGGAATATTAAGGCAGACCAGCTCAGTTGACTTGGATAGATAGTAAGGCCAGAGGTTTTCCTGCACCCTCAAGTGGCAGAACAGTGATGCCTGACCTGTTTGCCACACAACTAAGCTTCCCTTTGCCAGATCACCTGGCACTGATGGAAGATGCGTTCCAGTACCATTGGTACAATCTGGATGTTTATGAATTGCCTCTATTCATTCTGATTCTCTAAATGATTAACCAAGTTTTGATCACACCAGGGCTGAGAATGACCCTGGTAGCTCCTTATTGGCCCTATGTTGAGTGGTTTCCTGATCTACTGCTTCTATGGATTGTACAAATCTTCCAGGTACATGCTTTGAAGTCATCCAGCAGCTCCTGTGAGAGAGAGGCTCTAGTCAGAGCCTCTGTTCAACTGATTGTAGATGTCCTTTTTTACCTTCATTGTCAGTGAATTTAGATGACCTAATTGAAGGATTAGAAGCCAGAAACTGTAAATGTATAGGAGCTATTTCAGAACTGGAAGAGGGAGATGCCGTATCCTGGTGTATCATCCCCAGAAGGATCACGTCTTGGATAAGAAGAACCTTAAAAGGCAACTCCTTTTAAAGACTTTGCACTGCAGACATCAACGTTTGAGCAACTTCAAGAGTACAAGGAGATTGTTTTTCTGTGTTACATAAAAGTACTACTTTAGTCCCTTAAGAGAACAGAAACCTATAAACCTACCTGTTCCATTTTATCTATATTTGCTGTATCCTTATAAAGAATCGAAGAAATTCTAATTTTTTTTTTATGTGGAAAGGCACTCATATGCCTGAAAGTTTTTTTTAAAGAGGGGTTGCATTGCAAATGGCAGTTTTGCATGAAATTGAAATGGCAGTGCAATTAGTAGCTTTTTAAGTATGAGTAAAGTTCCTTTACATCACTACTTCCTTAGTATTGATATTTCCATTTGTGTTAGGTGCTGTGATTCCATGGTGTTCAGTAACAGCTGTCTTTCATTACCTTTACTGTAAAACAGTCAAGCAGCCTTTTCAGAGGCTTAGGTGAAGCTATAATGCTATGAGTATTTTCAAGTTCCATGTTATTTTGCCTTATTTTTACTAACTACAGCTGCTGTGGGTGTTGGAAATATGTATTTTAAGAAAATTTTTTAGTTCATATTTAATTTCATCTCTTTATTTTACCATGTTTTTCTTCACTGGTTTCAATTTTTATTCACATAAGTGCTTTAAATAACTAAAGCTTGCTTAACACATTACAGGCAGTCCCTGGTTATCAGCGATCCAGGTTTTCAGGGCTTGTGTAGCGATGAAAATCAGCGATTTTCGACACCAATTTGCGCTGATTTCCGCTTATCAGCGCCGATACATACCTAACGAGGCGCCGATAACCGAAAATCAGCGATTTTTGGTGCTTATCAGCACCAATAAGTGCTGAAAAAGTGGTTTTTGCTTATCGTCACGCCACTGGAGCAGAACCCCCACCAATAACCGGGGACTGCCTGTAATGGCATCTGTGATTTGTTCCATGTAATTTTGTACTTATACACATTGAATAATATTAAAAAGACAAAAATAATACAGTATTGAATAATGACTTGCGAAAACCTTTGAGTTTCAGAAAAATTTGGTTTTAGGTTAATGATAGTTCATCAAGCTATCAGGTTTGATAAATCCTGACAGTTCTTCAGGGAAGGAACCCATAGCATTGTTGTGGTAAAGCCTTGTCAAGATGAACTTCCTTGATACTGTAGTTAGCTCTTTATTTGTTAACTGTTGTCTTGGCTGCTTTTAAGAATAAACCAGACCATTGTTGTTTTTAAATGAGTTCTGGTTATGATTAATAGGCCTTTAGTCTTTGTCTCCCCTTGTGAGTCCAGAACTGTCAGGGATGGAGATACTGAGATAAAGTAAAAGAAATAAGCTTTGCAAGGCTGTTTACCCAGCATCCATTGGTCTTTGCCACCTAACCATATGATTTCATTTGTTTTTGGCTTGGTAGTAGGAGGAATTTTCCTCCAGCTAGTAGGCAAGATCATTGTTATGCTCCCAATGCTGACTTAACCTGTCATAAAATTTGTTACACTGAATAAAGAGTATCATTAAGTAAAAGATATTTACTTTCACTGGTTCAGTTTCACAAGGTGCTTTTGCATTGCAGAATTGTCAGCAGTGTACACCTTCAACAAGCCAGGGCTCATGTTTGGAATGTGGGATGATTAAATTATTTGCTGTTTAAATCCTCATGCTAATTACATATTATTGTATAAGTGGTTTAACTCAGAAGAGGTAAGAGAGTAAAATTTTACACACATTACCTCAACAAATCTTTTTGTTCTGTATTGAAATGATTTTTGTTATAATAGAAATTTGCTTGAATGAAAGAGCAATAAGATATGATTGATAAGATTGCCAGCATGCTGCAAATACTACATAACTTTCATTACGGTTGAATAGGGGGATTAATGAGCTAACCTTTTTTGGATTAGTGACAAGTATTCCTAATAGCTCTTAATTTTGGCTTTAAGAATCACCATATTTTTTGTGCAACATATCTTAAGTAATAATAAGTGAAAAAGAAAACCTGAATACTTTTGGGTCATATTGTTTAATTAGCTTGGCTATCCCCCCAAAATTTTCTAATCATTGCTATTCTGTTGCCTGAAGGATAGGTTTCATTTCTAGACATTGTAACTGTAAGTAGCCATTTACAGATATGGTGTAATAGCTGTTTTTGTAAAATAAATATTTTCGTATAATATAATATGATGCTGATTTAACCTTGCTAAGGTTCTAACTTCTTTGTGGTAATAGCTTTGTTCATTTACATTTTGTACAAAGTAGTTTTGTTCTTTTGGTGGACCTTTGGATGAGTGTTAATACAGATTGTGTTTACTGTATTAGTAGCTTTGATATTGAGTCACCTTTCTTTATGATTAATGTTAAACATTTAAGACTTGAAATATGGTTCAACAATTAAATCCTGAATTATCTGCTCATTGTCTCCATTTTATCCCTCTGGAAACAATATTGTATACTGAGAAAATTTAAATTTTATCATGAGCTCATTTCAAAGTATCAGAAGGAAGATTATTCTAAAGCAGATTAAGCAGACTGCTAAGTTTTTTTTTAAGACTTAGATGGCAAGCCTGAAGCAACAAATAAAAGATGAAAATGGGAGTACTGTACTCTACAGTATTAGAATTTGTACAGCTGGACGGAAGACCAATGACAGTATATGAAAGTAAAAGACAGACAGTAGTGTAGCTGGAGGCCAAAGAAACACTTATAAGAACCTATAGTACTGCCTCCATTAAGTTGCATAGGATACGCTTTGACAGTACCAAAATAATGTTCCCAAACTTCAAGATGATAAAAGACTGTAAAAAAAGGCTTCTCCCGAAAGCACAAAAGAAAAAAAAATAATGTATCGGCATCGCAAATAACAAACCAATGAACATAGATCGTACCTCAGTAAATACAGTATAGTATACCAAATAAAAGAGAAATGACATATCAAAATCAATATGAATGGGTGTAAGTAACCCATCACCAGTATTTATGGCAGTAAAAATTCATGGGAAAAATAAGACAGAAGCACATGTTGACATGTGCGAATGTAATATCTTTTCTTCTTACCTCAAATAAAAATAAATATAAATAAAGGTAGTCTGATAAATACAATTTGAAATTTCATAAAATATAGAAATAAAGAAACAGCTGGCATAGAGGCTTTGGAAAAAAAAATTGCATGTATCAGTCATTTGATATAAAGAAAAACAAATGTAGATAAATTTCTAGATAAAATTCAAAAGAAAGGTGCAAAGAAGAAATTATTAATAAAGCAGTTAAACCCAAGAATACTAAACCAAATATAAAAAATGAAATTTCTAAACAGCAAAAAGTAACTTCAGTTATAATGAGGTAAACAGTAAAACCTCAACATTTTTAAACTTAGAATATCACTGCACGTAAGGCATTCATTAATTATTTAATGCAGTGGCATGTCAGTGGTCTTCAGACCAGATTGCATCTTGGAAAAGTAACTGTATCCTCAAAGACTGTGAACTACAGGTATTTTCCCATTTACAGTGTGGTTGGATTACAAAAACCCATAATTTCTTGGAAAAAACGTTACTTGAAATTAGCCTAGCTTACACTTGGGTATGTACAGTACAATCTATACTTATAAGGTAGCCTAACCTACACTATACAGTACTATACTCTATACATATAACGGTATAATTATTATTATCAGCTAATTCTGGAGGTTCGATGCAGATTGACTTATGATAATTCAGTGCAAAAAGAGAAACTGAATGACACAAACAAGAATCAGACGTGTACTACTGTACGAGTACTCGCCAAGATTTGGTCTGTCGACTGGGTACTTGAATGGTGTCGGGCTGTTGGTGGCTATGTATACTAACTAAGAATCAGAAGAGGAGGAGGAGGATAAAGCAGCAGGAACATCAACTTGCTCCTCTTCAGCTACTATTTCTTCTGGTGTTAGTTCAGGTGTTACAGGGGGAAGGATTTCGAAGAATGAGGGTCGAGGCTCAAATGTGGTGGAAGGCGATGGCACTGGAGTCATTTTCTTTGTTTAAGGAAGTAATCCATTGTAGACTGCACAGTCCATTTTTTTTCGTTCATCTTAGATAACTCGGCAACATGCAACAGAATCTTGCAGTCCGCTCTCAACTTGACCAATTCATTCTATGTTCACATCCATTCAACTAAAAAAATTCATTACACTGTCAATTAGGTCAAATGCCTCAGCCAATTTTTTTTTCCGTAAACTTTTGCTCTGGCTCTTCTTCAATTTCTTCTTCCTCCTGCATTTTTTATCTTCTGCAAGTGCAATTAAATCTTTTGCCATTAGCTCTACATCTTGCTCACCTATGAGTTCTTGGATTTCTTCCTCCTCAATTTCTAAATCTAAAGTACTACAGGTTGACCATCACTAATCCGGCAATCAGTAGTCCGGAACAATTAGTAATCCGGCACAAATTTTGGCTAGAGTAATTTCTAATGTGTCCGCACTAATTTTCAAATTTCCGGGGTCGCTGCGCTAACTCGCTAGCCGGCCGCTTTGATTTGGTGGCGGTGTGTGCTGCATCGATAAATTGGAGGTGTTTGTAAACGCAGGCATGCTTTTGCTGTTCCATTTTTTACATTTATTATTGTCTTTTGGCCTACGCTATGGTATATCGTATAGGCTACATATACGGTAGCCTAGCCTACATTATACTGAACTCTATCCACATATCAACAGTATTATACAAAAATCAACATAACGAATGTGTATCTTTTTCGTGGATCTTTTAAAGTTATGCTTTACTACATTGTATCCAATTGCGTATATTCTCATATTGCTTTTGTATTATAAATTGCGATCAATGTTTTGTTTTGGGAATCGATAACGCGCTGTTTATTTCGCCGCATTTAACTCAGTTCAGAGCGCTTTTCTTGCTTCTAGTAAGCGTAAATGAATATAGATACTTTATTTATTGGGGACAAGGATATTTTTCGTTATACGAAGTGTTTTTAAGTTGAAATATAACTTAAATACGTCTTGTTGTGACATTAATTTAGCTATTTTTTCGTTAATATATGACGTTCGCGGGAACGTCATATATTTCTGTTTTGGCGGCATGTTTGTTTTGTGTAATAAAAAAATCAAGATTCCGTTCGCTATTTTCTCTTGATTTCATCATAATACGAGCTTTACGTATTATCTTTTATCAGCGTGAAAGCAACAGTCATTTGCATTCTTTCATGCCCAGTAGTTTTGATTAAAATACATTCTCTCCAATTTTATTTACGGTCGAGTTTCATCCATGTTGCCGATGCACGATAATTTATAGTCATTGGCAGCTTGAACATTGTTATCTCAGCTTCACCTACAATTTGCAGCTTAAAGTTACTGAAGCAGTATATTTCCTTGCCGATCTTTTCTCCAAAGCGAATAAGGGTATAGTGTAAAAAATATATCAGTCCTATTGTACAGTACTTAACGTCATTTGTAACATAACGACAGTAGTTGTTTGACCATACGATGGTTGAAATACAAGCAAAACAGTTGTTATCCGATACGATTAGTAGCAAAACAACAGTTTCCCCTTCGATTGTGTATGGCTGTACGCATTTACGCAAGAGTATAACGTTACTAACAATACTTTTATCATTCTCTTTTACTCTTTTAACTAGCAGATGGAATAAAGAGATGGAGGAAAAGAAGTTGGTCTATTGTAAGTTGGTCTTTCTCGCTGCCTGTGCCTGCACGAAATTTAAAAATGTTTTCTAAATATTTTCGCATCGGTATTAATTGCTAACCCCATCGTAAACTCGAAATATCTTAAGTCGAATTATCGTAACCCGAGCACTACCTTTATTTGATAATTGTCTTTTCTTTATTAACCAACTTCTACTGATTTATGGGATATTTTAATTCTAAGATGAGGTGCTTAGCTACTGGGTTTCGTGTATTCTAGCCTAATAAATGGCTAATCCGGAAAAATGGCTAATCCGGCACCCTCCAGGTCCCAATGACGCCGGATTAGTGATGGTCAACCTGTACTTTTTTATTAATTTGCACAACTACTTCATCCTTATTGAAACCTTAAATGAGTTCACATGCACTTTTAGCACATTTTTCCAAATCCAAATCATACACTTTCTTTACCTCCTTCCATGCCCTTCCAGTGTTCACAGTGACATTCAGAACATTGAATTCCTTCCAGAATGTTCTAAGCTCTTTGTCCTCATTATCTGTAGCCTGAACAGCCTGAGCAAAGTGTTCCAAATATAATAGGACTTGAATGTAGCCACATTACCCTGATCCATGGGTTGTATGAGAGAAGTTGGGTTTGAGGGCAGAAACACAACATTTACGTTCTCATTAGTATCTCTGATGTGCTGAGGGTGGCTGGGAGCATTGTCAAGAATCAGTATAATTTTGAAGGGGATGTTGTTTTCCTTACAATATTCCTTCACTTCTGGAATAAAGCATTGCACAAACCAGTCTCAAATGGCAGTGCAGTCATCCATGCTTTCTTATTTTGCCAGTAATGCACCGGAAGCCTATGTTTGCTGATTCTTGCTAATGCCCTCGGATTTGCGGAGTGCTAAATCATGAATGACTTGAGATTATACCCAGCCACATTTCCCCCAAGCAGAAGAGTCAGTCGATCTTTGTATGCCTTAAACCCAGGGTATCGTTGTTGCTTCTTTATGGATGTAGGAACACTGAGGCATCCCCTTCCTTTTTAGTCCTGTTTTGTCAACAGTAAAGAT
The DNA here is from genome assembly GCF_040412425.1 of Macrobrachium rosenbergii. Taxonomy (NCBI): domain Eukaryota; kingdom Metazoa; phylum Arthropoda; class Malacostraca; order Decapoda; family Palaemonidae; genus Macrobrachium; species Macrobrachium rosenbergii. Next base: position 27,361,180 of record NC_089749.1, read on the forward strand.
TTGCTCCAGCAAGTACCCTTCATCAACAACGATTGTACGCAAAGCATCCTTAAGTTTAGTGGCTCCTGCATTAGTGCTTGCTGCTTCACCGCTAATTTTCACACTGAAAATCATGGCGGTTTTTGAAATGATGGAACCACCCAGAACTTGCTCGAAAATCTTTGTTGTGGGTATTATCATATTTTTTCTTTAGTTCCTCGAAAAGCAAGCGAGCCTTTGTTTGAATGGTCAAGAGGCTGAGTGTCACACTTTTGTATCTGGTCCTCCATCCAAGTGATCAGCAACTGCTCCATTTTTTTCAAAGGTCCTGTCCTCTTCTTTGTTATAATCATGGAGTGAACCGAAGCAGATGCCTTTATAGCGTCCATTATCTGTTTCTTGTCCTTAATGATGGTGGATACTGTTGACTGCAATAGATGCTCATCACGAGTAGTCACCATGACCGCCTTTCCTGTGGCATGGTGGTTGATAATTTTAATTTTCTGCTCTAAAGTAATGAAAGTAATGGAATGCCTCTTCTCCTTGGCGCTATCAGCAGGAGACTCACTTGGGCATTTGGCAGACATACTGATATACAGTACACTGAATTGAGTTTTAAACAGTTTATTCGTATAGTCAAACACACACAAAACACACACGAACACTGACCTAATTTGAATTTGTAGGTGGTGAGTGTGAGTGAGGTCTAGGTCAGAGCAAGAAATCCCAGCCTCTCGGGCCAACGTATTGTACACCATACGCTGCTACCTGCACCTATCATGGGCAAAATTGTAGAATATTTTTAAAATGTTGTTGTATCTGTATCACATCGTAATTTCAAAACCATCGGAACTGCTAACCACACTGCAAACTCGATTTATCGTAAAATGAAACATCGTAACGGGGGAAATACTTGTATTAGTAAATTATGGGAACTGCAGCATACACAAAACAATAAGATAATTTATGGTAAAAGATTTGAATAATACTAATTTAAAATTATCAGCGATCAAGTAACAAATAGGAAAAATAACATAGTAAAAGTAACAGTACTACTTGTATGATTTGCAATGTATATATTCAACAAAATGAAAATTATAATTTAAATAATTATACAAGTATTAATAAGTGATCTCCAGGGACCTCTTTTAATAGTTGACTTTTTAATCTCCATAATCTTTTCTGGCATTACAATTATATATCACTGGATTTTAACTCATAAATTCAAATAATCTGTGCCGTCTCAGTGACGAAACAGTAAAACATATTTCTCAAGACCACATGGGACTTTCTCATCAGTGGATGTCATACTTTGCTCAACTAGCATTACTGTAGATAGATTTGAATAGTACATACATTATGACCTGTATACATCAGAATAATTTTCAATTTTAATTTCACTGTTATAAGATAATTGCACCAAACACATGTCATTATAAAGTCCACAAAGCTGACTGACAAATACACCATTTACACAAAAAACTAATCCTGCCATTTGAATATTAAAGAAACCACAATGACGCTAATAATTTTGTTACAAAGTTTATCAAAAAGGCCACAAGTAAAGGAACACCCCATTCCATTCTAAATCCTGAAGTATGTACTTTGTGGTCTGATACTCTGTGAGAATTAATAACATTCATTTAAAAGAAGTTTGGACAATCTAAACAAAAGGTTGAAAGAAATTGATGAATCACAACTTATTAAGAAGGAAACTTACTAAAAATAATTACATCATTATTAGTAGTAATTTACACACTGAAACCAATATACAGTACAATGCAAAGTTTTGAAAAGATGTTATACAAGGAAAAATATCATGGAGTTACTATGTATGAGAGATCTCTTGCAATACTCATATACAAAGATTGTGGCAAAAAATCACGAAGATATGCTGTGTAAAAAATGGAAATGGTGGTTGACCTCTTACGAAATAGGAAACAAATTAGGAGGTTATGTAAACATAAGCAGTAATAAGAACTTATATGAACATTTTCTTAAAATATAAACTACTGTATATATATCTGCTTCAAACCCACTAAATTTTGAAACGACAGAGGAATACTGTACTTAGAGATGTATTAAAATAGAAAATTCAGTATTGAAGAATCAAGATTATACTTCAAACTATAACAAATCTATGCCTGGTACAGATAGCATTTGTGTTGAAATAATGGAACATAGCACCATTAGCTAAATCATATTTTATAGTTTTATATTCATCTTTGACTCAGAAATTTATTCCCTAAAGAATGATGTAAAGCCATAATTATTCCCATCTCCAAACCAGGACAAGACCCAAATAGTGTAAACAATTACTGACCAATGTTCATGAGTTTCTAATGCAAGTTGTTACAGAAAATGGGGAATGAATGAATCATATAGCACATACATAAAATTAAGATATTAACACCTACCCTGTTGTAGATCACAGAATAACAGACCTTGTAAAGAGCCACTATATCACCTGGACGATCACACCAGTAGAGGGTTTGAATGCAAACAAACAACCAGCTATTTTTGTACATACAAAAAGCATGCAATACCACATTTAGATAATCGTTAAAAATTTTCTAACTGACTTCACCTTTCAAGTACGAATTTGTGATATTCATTCAAAGACCTTCCCTCTTGAATTTGGAGTTCCACATCAGTAGTCAGCTACCCTTGTAATCAAAATGAAGAGATTAACTATTAGATTAGATATTATCACATACTGTACCCGTAAGTCAAACAGCAATGTCCGTAGGCTTAATCATTGACACAAGTAAACTGAAAAGCCCATATAGCTAAAATAAAAGCCAAATTAAAAAATGCATTAAATTTTTTAAAGAAATTATCACAAATTGGGGAGCTAACAAACCAACCTTTCTTTACATTGGTGTACAAACCATTATTATATAAAATATCCTAGACTATGGATATCACGTAGACATTCAGCCTCAGATACAACTTTGAAAAGTCTGGATCCAATTCGCAACTTCTAACCAAGTTGACAAATAAAGAGCTGACTATCAAGGAAGTTCATCTTGACAAGGCTTTACCACAACAATGATATGGGTTCCTTCCCTGAAGAACTGTCAGGTTTTATCAAATCTGATGGTTTGATAAAACATAAAACCAAATGTTTTCTGAAACTCAAAGGTTTTCACATCATTATTTGGGTATTATTTTGTATCTTTTTATTATTATTAATCAATATGTATAAGTACAAAATCATTTGGAACAAATCACAGATACCATTACCTGTAATGTGTTAAGCAAGCTTTAGTAATTTAAAGCACTCATTTGAATAAAAATTTAAACCAGTAAAGAAAGGCGTGGTAAAATAATTGAAATTAAATAAACATAAACTAAAAATATTTTCTTAAATACATATTTCCAACACCAGCAGCAGCTGTAGCTATAAAAAATAAGGCAAAATAACATGAAACTTGAAAATACTCGTAGCGTTACAGCTTCACCTAAGCCTCTGAAAAGGCTGTTTGACTGATTTACAGTAAAGGTAATGAAAGACAGCTGTTATTGAGCATCACGGAATCACAGCACCTAACACAGATGGAAATATCAATACTTTGGAAGTAGTGATGTAAAGGAACTTTACTTATACTTGAAAAACTACTAATTGCACTGCCATTTCAATTTCATGCAAAACTGCTGTTTGCAATGTAACCTCTCTTTAAAAAAAAGTTCCAGGCATGAGTTCCCTTCCTCATCAAAAATAAGAGAATTTTTTTTATTGTTTATATGGATATAGCAAATAAAGATATAATATGGAACAGGTAGGTTTATAGGTTTCTGTTCTCTTAATGGACAAAAGTAGTACTTTTATGTAACAGAAAAACAGTCTCCTTGTACTCTTGAAGTTGCTCGAACGTTGATGTCCTCAGTGCAAAGTCTTTAAAAGGAGTTGCCTTTTAAGGTTCTTGTCCAGGATGTGATCCTTCTGAGGATGATACACCAGGATACGGCATCTCATTCCTCCAGTTCTGAAATAGCTCCTATACATTTACAGTTTCTGGCTTCTAATCCTTCAATTAGGTCATTAAATTCACTGACAATGAAGGTAAAAAAGGACATCCACAATCAGTTGAACAGAGGCTCTGACTAGAGCCTCTCTCTCACAGGAGCTGCTGGATGACTTCAAAGCATGTAGCTGGAAGATTTGTACAGTCCATAGAAGCAGTAGATCAGGAAACCACTCAACATAGGGCCAATAAGGAGCTACCAGGGTCATTCTCAGCCCTAGTATGGTCAAAACTTGGTTAATCATTTAGAGAATCAGAATGAATAGAGGCAATTCATAAACATCCAGATTGTACCAATGGTACTGGAACGCATCTTACATCAGTGCCAGGTGATCTGGCAAAGGGAAGCTTAGCTGTGTGGCAAACAGGTCAGGCATCACTGTTCTGCCACTTGAGGGTGCAGCTCGCTTCATCAATAAACTAGCAGTACTTGTCTTCCTGCTCATTATTTTGCATCTCTCTCACAGTGGTGACCCCCGGAGTGGTTCCCGGAAGCCATTAATGGACCCAAACGGCAACTAAGTCTTGGCCCAACGAACCTTACCCACGCCCCTAACGGACTAACTACGGCACTCTAACAAAGAGTTCGGGCATTTACTGACCCTCATCGGCAGGTCGCCAGCGTCATTAGCGGACCCACACGGCACGCTCCCCCAGCATGTATTGGAGCAAGTATTCCCTCACACTCCAAGTGAGAGCGCGAAATGAGCATGGACGCGGACATTCCCAACCACATACAAATTACCGCAGACCTCTTGGAGGCAGACACCTCCCACTCGCAACCCCCTCCCGCGCACACCTCCAAGCCAGTACCTGCACCCCACACAATGACGACCCCCCGACAGACCAACCAAAGACAGCCCTTAACATAAGGCTGCCACCATTTACCAGGGAAAACGCAGCATCCTGGTTCTACAGGGTCGAGGGACAGTTCAGGGTAGCAGGCCTAACGGACAAGGTGTTGAAGGTGGACATCGCCATCAACGCCCTCATGGAGGAGATATACAGGAAGATTGCCCCGTGGTTGATGACGACGTCGGTCCCCGCCACCTTCCAAAAACTAAAATCCACTCTCATCTAGACCTGCTCCCTGCCGGTCTCCGAGAGAGCTGTCCGCACCCTTGACCTCACCCTCGACCTCACCCTCAACCCCCGGCAGGAGGGAAACCTCTTGGAAACGTGGCATACCCTCCAGAACCTCCTTCTCCTCCCTGAGACTGACAGCAGTGGCAGGCGCAAAGAAATCAGCCTGTCGAGGGAGATCTTCCTGTGGCAGCTACTGCCGGAGGTTTATGGGCAGATCACGGACGCATATACCCTGCTGGTCGAGGACCTAATCACAGTAGGGCAGCAGCTGACGGATTCCACGAAGGCGGCCAAGCGGGCGACCACGCCCGCACACTCCGCCAACTGCCTCCTATTGGAGGACCCCACCACGGAGCCCGTCAACATCGTCGGACAGAAAAGGCCGTTCCACCAGCAGGAGAGGAAGGGGCCAGGGCTTCGCTATTACCACCGGAGGTTTGGGAGAGCTGCTCGGAGATGCGAAGCCCCCTGCCCTTTCTTCCCTTCAAAAAACGGAGGAGGCGGCAGCCAGCCACACAGGCCGCCATGGCAGCAGCAGCAGAAGCACCCAGAGGCCCCTTACCATTAGGCTTCTATGTCCGCGACACCATCTCCGGCAGGATGATGTTGGTAGACACTGGAGCCATGTGTTCAGTGTTTCCGCCTTCAGGAGAGGACCACAGACGCCGCCGGACCTGACTGCCTCCCTGACGGTCGTGAACGGGTCCCTCATCCTCTCCTACGGCACCAAGCTCCTGTCAATCTCCATCCTTGGCGGGAGGTACAGCTGGGAATTCATCAGCGCCAACATCAGGACCCCACTCTTAGGGGCGGACTTCCTCGCCCACTTCGGACTGGCAGTCGATGTTGGCTGCAAACGCCTGCTGGGTACCGACCCCTGCCAGTCCCTGCCCTTGTTGCCGGGCCCCAAGGACCCCACCATCTGTTCCACTGCGCCCCACTAGTACAGTTCTCTCCTGGAGGAGTTCCCGGAGGTCTTCAAACCGAAGCTCTGCCAGATGCCCGGGGCTCCTGCCAAACACGGGATATACCACTACATCAAAACGAGGGGCCCCCGACGCACACAAAGTTCCAGCAGCTTCCCCTGCAGCGCCTTCAGGAGGCCAAAAAGGTCTTCGCTGAGATGGAGAGGATGGGCATATGCAGGAAGGCTCCAGCCCGTGGGCCTCCCCCCTTCGCATGGTGCAGAAAGCGGATGGCACCTGGAGGCCCTGCGGCGACTACAGGCAGCTGAACCTTGCAACAGAGCACGACCACTAACACAACCATTAACTCCTGCCAAACATGCAGGACCGGACAGCCTCTTTCCACGGGGCCAAAATATTCACAAAAATGAATCTTTTAAAGTCATATTTTCAGCTACTAGTAGCGCTGGAGGACATCCCCAAAACCGCCATCGTCACGCCCTTCGGGTCCTACGTCTTCGCCTTCTCTACCTTCGGCGCGAGGAATGCAGGCGCGACCTTCCAGAGGTTGATGGCCAAAATATTCTCAAAAATGGATCTTTTAAAGTCATATTTTCAGGTACCAGTAGCGCCGGAGGACATCCCCAAAACCGCCTTCATCACACCCTTTGGGTCCTACGTCTTCGCCTTCTCCACCTTCGGCCTGAGGAACGCGGGCGCGACCTTCCAAAGGTTGATGGACAGGATCCTGGGGGACCTGGACTTCTGCGTCTGCTACATCGACGATATCCTAATCTTTTCCAGATCCTGAGAGGAACACCTGCGACACATCTGGAAGGTTCTGCAGCGCCTGCAGGAAAGTGGCCTCGTCGTCAGATTCAACAAGTATACCTTTGGCATCGAGAAGGTGGAATTCCTGGGCCATTAGATATCCCCCTAGTGCGTCCACCCAATTTCATCAAAGGTCGAAGCAGTTGAGAAGTTCCCTACCCCTACCTCCATCAGGGTTGTACAAGAATTCCTCGGGATGGTCAACTACTATGGAAGATTCATTCCAGGGATTGCTCACACCCCGGCCCCCCCTGACAGAGGTCCTCAAGGGACGTCCAAAATCCTTAGTGTGGACCCCGACCAGCAGAAGGCCTTCCTCCTGATGAAGGCTGCCCTCGCCAAATCAACATCTTTGGCCCACCAGAACGCCAACGCTCCCCTCCAGCTGGCGACGGACACCTGCGGAGCTGTCCTGGAGCAAGTCATCAGAGGGACCCCTCAGCCTGTCGCCTGCTGAGCTGTCCTGGAGCAAATCATCAGAGGGACCCCTCAGCCTGTCGCCTGCGGAGCTGTCCTGGAGCAAATCATCAGAGGGACCCCTCAGCCCATCACCTTCTTCAGCAGGAGGCTAAGCCCCACCGAGTCCCGGTACAGCACCTTTGGCCGGGAACTCTTCACAGCATACCAGGCGGTAGGGCACTTCAAGTTCCTCCTGGAGGGAACGCCCTTCACAATTTGGACCGACCACCAGCCGCTGGTCCACACCTTCACGAAGTTTGGGGACGCATGGTCCTCTAGGCAACAGCAGCACCTCATGGCCATCATGGAGTTCACCTGCACCATCAAATGCCTCCCCAGCAGGAAGAACCCGGTAGCTGATGCCCTCTCGAGGATCGAGATCGACTCAGTACAGCTCGGGATCAACTACAAGGACCTCGCCTGCAAACAGGCTGCTGACCCCGAGACCCCTGCCTACTGTACAGCCGTCACATTGTTGAAGTGGAAGGACGTGCCCTTCGGCTCAGGAGGATCAACATTACTGAGCGATGTTACCACCGGACGCCCCTCCCCCTGGTGCCCGCCTCCAGACGTTGGCTGGTCTTCGACATCATCCACGGCCTATCCCACACCTCCTTCCGGAGGGATGGGATAGGCTGCTGACGGAGAAGTTCGTCTGGCACAGCATACGGAAGGACGCAACGGCCTGGGCAAGGCAGTGTATGCAGTGTCAGGCCAGCAAAGTAGGATGGCACACAGAATCTGGAGTGGGCGAGTTTCCCCAGCCAAAGAGACGCTTTGGACACATCCACGTCGACGTAGTGGGTCCTCTTCCCCCACCAGGAGGAGCCAGATACCTTCCAACAGTCGTTGACCGCTCCATCAGGTGGCCCAAAGCTACACCCATGGAAGAAGCCACCTCCAGTGCATGCACGGAAGCCCTCCTCTCCAGCTGGATCAGCCGGTTCAGTGTCCCAGAGGACCCGCTTTCCTGTTCGAGCTGTGGACCGCCCTGGCACGCCTAATGGGGACCACTCACCACAGCACCACCACCTACAATCCTGCAGCCAACGGAATGGTGGAAAGGTTCCACAGGTCTCTGAAGGCGTCCCTCATGGCTCGTTGCTCCTCCGAGAATTGGAAATACCAGCTGCCCTGGGTCCTCCTTGGGTTGAGAACTGCGCCCAGAGCCAACGGCAGCCCCTCAGTGGAAAAAGTCTACAGGGAGACCCTGGTAGTCCCGGGGGAACTCGTCGCAGAGGACAGGGACGACATAGGGACGCAGAGGCTCCGTGACAGGGTTGGAAAGTTCGCCCCCTGCCAAAGGGCGTTCACCAACAGGGCGTCCCCCCTTCATGCCCCCCGGGCTATCCTCTGCCACCCATGTCTTCGTCAGGGATGATGCCATGCGCCCACCCTTAACTAGACCCTACAGAGGACCTTTCCTTATACTGGAAAGGAACAAGAAGGCATTCCGAGTAGCTGTCCAAGGGCGGGAAGACTGGATATCTGTAGAGTGTCTCAAACCCACATTCCTGGAGGAGGACGTCGGAGGCGGTCCCCAAAGCCTCCCGCAGTGTGTGGCACCCCTCGGACAGCCCGTGCGTAGGAAAGAGGCATGGGCGTCCCCGGAAAACCCAGAAACCAGACAGGAAGGCACCCCAACAAACAGCTCCAGAGGGCGCCGAGGAAGGCGACCACCCTCTCCAGTTGACATCAAGGAAGCGAGGCCTCCTTCGTCGCCCCAGCAGATACCTGCTTTGATCAGACGTTACCTCCGTCTTGTTGGGGGCAGTATTGTAAAGTCCCTGCTCAACGCATTCTCTATAGTGAACATCCCGTTCTCTGCGGTGCCTTCACATCGACCTGGGGTCGGCCAGAACACGTTTATCACCATAATTGTAAATAGTATATTTATTATCTTTCCAAATGACCATGCTTTATGTACATGTAACGAAGTATTTATGTTATGCATCAGACATTATTGATCATTATGTTTTCTGTATGAATCTTTCCTGTTTTTTTTAGAGAATTAGTTTGACCTCAGGTCACCTGTAAATCTTTGTACCCGCAGTTTCTGCGAAGTACGCAGACGTCCGCACCCCACTTTATAAGCAGCTTGCATCATCAATAAACTAGCAGTACTTATCTTCCTGCTCATTATTTCGCACCTCTCTTACAATCTTTGCATTGTTAGCTTTGTACTTGGTGATTCTGAGTACTCTATGTGACAAAAAAATCATACCATTTAATGCTGCCAGAATACCAGGAATTGTTTGTAAGTCTAACTAAATGGAGAGATGCTGGTTTTTCTGCGTATGCTGCAGATGTTTTACACTACCATATAAGTTCTGTTCTCCCATCTAGATGTCAAAAGCTTCTGCTGAATTCTAGATGGTCATTGGTTTAATTTACCCCACAGTGGCAATTGTGATTTAGATTTGCCAAAAACACTTTGCTCAGGCCATCATAAGTAAGCTCAGTATTATACAAGGACCTTTTAGAACAAGTAGAACCAGCACCCTGAGAACTTCATGTCGTTCACTTTTTAGAGAATCGGCATTCTTATTCTCTTTGGGTTATTCATTGCCATGCCAGCCATTTCCAGAATAATTTTATCTTACTGTAAAAAACAGTAACAATACTTAGTTTTTCATACTTATATTGTTTTTATACAAGTTTTTCATATAGTTTTTATACAAGTTTTCATACTTACATTTTTTTATACGTTTTTCATACTTATATTGTTTTTATACACTTTCTGATACATATTGTTTTTATACAAGTGTACATTTGTTTGTCATTAACTTCTCTTTGTTTTCTCTCCTCATAAGTATGTGGTTTGTTATATGGAACTTTGGTTTACTTTGTAGGCTTGTTCCTTATAATTGAGTACTCCTATCCTTTAATATTAAAATGTTGGTAATTGCATTCGTGAACTGGTTATGGTAGAATTTATGGATTTAGTGGTTTTGAAATTAGTAGATTTGGATGAGTTGTAGTGCTAGCGAAAGTAGCAGATGCAATGGTAAAAATCTTTTGATATTTCAAGTCATTATTAAAATAGTCAGACGTACTCGTATATTTCAGCAATCAAAAGCTGTTCCCCAGAGTAGGATGGCTTCGGAAAAATCTAGAGAATAGTCAATTTGCATTTGTTGAAATAAGGGTGAACCCCATCAGCAGTAAACTTCGACAACATTAGTAGTGTAAGGGCGACAAATCGCACCTCTCTTTCCTTGTGTTTCTCCTTTTCAGATGTACATTAATCACGTCATGTATTTTACCTGTCTTTATATCAGATTCTTTGTGTACCTCAGCTTATGCATCATTGTACGGCCTTTCTGCCGATATGTATATCTACCTTTTATATGTCATGTAACAAATGTTGTACATGTTTTTATGCTTGCTAGAAAACAAATCGTGTATGGACGCAGCAGGGGGCCTCAGGTCGCCCGCTACCTTTCCGTCTGCTTTTTGTCTTATAAACACCTGCCGAGAATAATAAAGAATAAGTCTTTCACTTCTGACTTTTCTTTAAGCTTCACAATGGTGACCCCGGTTCAGGGACAGGTAGCGTGGTTTTGGCCCAGTCATTAATGGACTAACTACGGCCGCGCCCTACCATCAGAGAGCCTTTAGCGGACTAATTATGGCTTAAAGTTTAGACCTCTGATAGCACCCTACCTGGTGGAAACCGTGCCATTAACGGACTAAGTATGACGTACCCAAAAGGGCATGTTTTGGCACTTAGTTCGACCTCTCGAACAAATCAGCACACATTAATGGACTCAATACGGCGCATTTTCACGCGTTTTGGTGTGTGAGCAGTCAGGATGTCAGAAGTAGAACCTCAGTGCAAACCCACAACCATCGTCTGCACGCCACTCACCAACAAAGCCAGACATGGTCGAACTTCCAAACTTCCCCCGTTCTCGCGCCAAAACACGGCATCATGGTTCCGGCGTGCAGATATGCATTTTCGCATAGCGCACATCTCAGACAATGCTACAAAATCAGACATAGTCATGACGGTGCTCCCAGAAGAAGTATTCAGTAGTCTCCCCCTGGCTAGACGCGCAACCAGACAAAGTCACATACAGAGACTTGAAAAAAAAACTGCTGAATTCCTACTCCATGCCCATGTCTGAGAGAGCTCAGCGTGTATTCCACCTGTTATCCCAGCCCCTCGGAAATGCATCACCCAGGAAAGCCTGGGACAAGCTGCGGGGGTTAGTAACATTCCCAGGTCGCGACAAGAATGGGAGGAAGAGAACAACTGACCTGACAAAACCAATCTTCCTTCGTTGCCTCCCGCAGGAAGTTCAGCGCCAGATAAGGGATGCAGAGAACCTTTACATGGATGCCTTAGTCGACGACGCCCAGAAACTATACAAGACCACTAAGGCCTCGACACTCCGCCGCCCTGGGAACCTGCAACCTGTCAGAGGAAGACGGCAATGACGACGGAGATATCAACGCCATTTATAAGAAGAGACCGCCATTCAGAGAGCACAAGACATGGCCAAACTCGACGTGGTGTTTCTACCATAGAAAGTTTGGGACCAACGCCAGAACCTGCAGGCCTCCGTGTTCTTTCACAAAAAACGACAAAGGCAGCCACAATAACATCAGTGGCCGCAAAACCAACTCCTCCCGCCCAGCAGGATTTTTCATCACAGATGAGATCTCCAAACGCCACCTGCTGGTTGATACGGGGCCAATGCAGTCGGTTTTTCCGCCATCCAGGTAAGGTTTAGAAAAAATACCTGACTCACTACCCTACCTCATAGCAGCAAATGAAACTCCCATCTGCACTTATGGCACAACGACCCGGGCTATCTCAATCCTGGGGCGCAGATACCACTGGCCTTTTGTCGTAGCGGATGTTAAGGTCCTTCTGCTGGGCGCGGATTTCCTGGGCCACCACGGACTCCTAGTCAACATCACCAGACAACGCCTCCTTGACACAGGGACGTGTCATTCCCATCAGCTCTCCACTGGACCCGGGATGCCCTCCATATGCTCCACAGCCCCCAACAGCTACAAGTCCCTCCTACAGGAATTCCTGGACATGTTCAAACCAGAACTACGACAGTCACCTGGGGCCTCGGCAAAGCACAGCACTTCCACCACATCACCACAACGGGCCCACCAACCCATGCCAAGTCCTGACGTCTGTCCCCCCAGAAGTTACAAGATGCCAAACGGGCCTTTGCAGAAATGGAACACATGGGCATTTGTAAAAAGGCATCAAGCCCGTGGGCACCCCCTCTCCTCGTGGTAAAGAAATCTGATGGTTCATGGAGGCCCTGCGGGGACTATCGGTGCCTGAATTTGGTAACAACACCAAATCACTACCCTCTCCCTAACATGCAAAACCTGACAGGCGCCCTCCATGGAGCCAAAATTTTCTCCAAGATGGATCTACTGAAGTCGTACTTCCAAGTCCCTGTGCATCCCGACGATTTCCCAAAGACCACCATCATCACGCCCTTTGGGAGCTACACATTTTCCTATTCCACTTTCGGTCTCAGGAATGCAGGCGCCACCTTCCAGCGCCTGATGGATACCATCTTGGGAGATCTGCCCTTCTGCATCTGCTATGTCGAAGACATCCTTATTTTTTCCAGGTCCCCAGAGGAACACCTTCGCCATGTCCGCGCCGTCGTGAAACAGCTGCAGGACAGTGGATTAGTTGTCAGGTTCGACAAGTGCATCTTCGGGAAAGAAAAAGTAGACTTCCTGGGCCACGAGATTTCCCCAGCAGGAGTGCACCCCACGGCCTCTAAAGTAAAAGCCATAGAAAATTTCCCGGAACCCCAAACCATCAAGGGCCTTCAGGAATTCCTTGGGATGATAAATTACTATTGGCGCTTCATCTCAGATGTCGCCCACATCATGTACCCCCTGACGTCAATCCTGAAGGGGAAACCGAAAACACTAACATGGGAAGCTCCGCAACAGCAGGCATTCATCCAGACGAAAAGAGCCCTCTCCAGTGCCACCACCTTAACTCACCACAACCCCACCTATGCCCTCAGGTTGACAACGGACGCCAGCAACATTGCCTGCGGTGCAGTACTAGAGCAACTGGTGAACAGCACGCCCCAGCCCTTCGCCTTCTTCAGCCACAAGTTTTTGCCAGCCGAGACCCACCACAGCGCCTTCAACAGAGAGCTGCTGGCTCTCTGCCAGGCCATGAGGCACTTCAAGTACCTGCTGGAGGGAACCGAATTCACAATCCTAACAGACCACAAACCCTTGGTTCACGCATTTGCAAAATGGGGACGCCTGGTCTGCAAGGCAGCAGCGGCACGTAACCGCCATCTCCGAGTTCGGTTGCACCATCAACTACGTCCCTGGCAAGAAAAATCCAGTGGCCGACGCTCTGTCAAGAATAGAGATCAATTCCCTTCACCTTGGCATCGACTACGAAGACCTCGCGAGGGAACAAGCAGCGGATCCGGAGACGGCAGACTACAGGACAGCATTGACGGCTCTCAAATGGGAAGACGTGCCCTTAGCAAACTCGGACACAACTCTCCTCTGCGACACCAGCACTGGCTGCCCCCTGGTGCCCGCATCGAGGAGGCAACAAGTAATCGACATCGTCCACAGCCTCTCCCATCCATCAGGGCGCACAACAGCATGCCTCATGACTGACAAGTTCGTCTGGCACGGCATCAACAAGGACATCCGCCAGTGGTAAAGGAGCTGCATCCTGTGCCAGATGAGCAAAACATCCCGGCACACTGAATCCAGGAGCGGCGATTTTCCTCAGCCTCGTAGGCGAAACGGCCACGTCCACATTAGCAGTGTCGGGCCCCTTTCGCGGTCGGGGGAAGCCAGATACCTCCTGATGATCATAGACCGCTCCACTGCTGGAACAAAGCAACCCACATGGGTGAGGCATCAACGACGTCATGCGCAGAGGCCCTCCTGTCCAGTTGGATAAGCCGCTTCGGAGTGCCAGACAGCATCACTACGGACAGGGGACCTGCCTTCCTGTCGGAGCTCTGGGTCTCCTTGGCATGCCTGATGGGTACAACTCTACACAGCACAACAGCATACAACCCCGCAGCAAACAGCATGGTTGAGAGGGCGCACCGCTCTCTTAAAGCAGCTCTCATGGCACACTGCACCAACGAGAAGTGGAAGGAACAGCTGGCCTGGGTTCTGCTGGGTCTCCGCACCACACCGAAAGCAAATGGTGACGCTTCCCCTGCTAGAAAGTCTACAGGGAAACACTGGCCGTACCCGGAGAGTTCTTCCTGCCATCAGCCGACGGTGCCAACAACCCCCTCCCGAGGTTGAGGGAACTCGCAAAAAGGTTCACGCCCTGCCACAAGACCTTCATCGACAGAACCGTCATCTACAGCCCACCTGCCTTACACTCCTGCGCCTACATCTTTGTCAGGGTGGATGCTCGGCAGGCCAGCAAAGTATTCCTCCTCAACATCCACGGGCAGGAGGATTGGCCCACCATTGACAGACTGAAACCCGCATTCCTGTCAGACAGCGAAATTTGCGAAGAAGTAGGCAGGTGCCCCAGAATTCCCCAGCAATACCTGCCTGAAGGTGCACCTGCTTCCCCACCAAAGCGGGGCCCGGAACGGCCCAGTAAACGCATCCAGCCATCCCCAGGTGTCGGCTCCACCCCGTGCCCACATTTCTCCAGAAGCAGGGTCCCGCTCCGACTGCCTCAGCGCCTCCATAATTAATGTTGATTCATCCAATAATTGCTCCTCTAATTATTGTCTTCGTTGGGGGGAGGGGTTTGTATTTGTAAGGGCAGCTAATTGCGCCTCTCTTTCCTTGTGTTTCTCCTTTTCAGATGTACGTTAATCACATCAAGTATTTTACCTGTCTGTATTTCAGATTCTTATGCATCATTGTACGGCCTTTCTGCCGATATGTATATCTACCTTTTATATGTCATATAACAAATGTTGTACGTATTTTTATGCTTGCTAGAAAACACAAATCGTGTACGGACGCAGCAGGGGGCCTCAGGTCGCCCGCTACCTTTCCATCCGCTTTTTGTCTTATAAACACCTGTCGAGAATAATAAAGAATCAGTCTTTCACATCTGACTTCTTAAAGCCTCACAGTAGTTACACTTTCCTACAAAGGTGAATCAGTATCAGTGACTTCCCCCACACCACACAATAACCCTTTTTTCATGCAAGGTATTGTAAAGTCCCCGCTCAACGCATTCTCTGTTATGAACATCCCGTTTTCTGCTGTGCCTTCACATCGACTGGGGTCGTCGAAAACCTATGCTACTAACATATTTGTAAATTATGTATTTTATTGTCTTTCCGAATGATCATGCATTATGTACATGTAATGGAGTATTTTTGTAACACATCAGACATTACTAATCATTATGTTTTCTGTATGAACCTATCCTGTTTTTGTAGAGAAATAGTTTGACCTCAGGTCACCTGTAAATCTTTGTACCCGTGGTCTGTGCAAAGTACGCAGATGTCCGCACGCCACTTTATAAGTGGATTGCTTCATCAATAAACTAGCAGTACTTGTCTTCCTGCTCATTATTTCGCACCTTTCCCACAGTGGTGACCCCCGGAGTGGTTCCCGGAAGCCATTAACGGACCCCAACGGCGACTAAGCCTTGGCCCGATGAACCTCACCCATGCCCCCAATGGACTAACTACGGCATTCTAACAAAGTGTTCGGGCTTTTACCAACCCTCATCGGCATGTCGCCAGTGTCATTAGCTACACAATATTTTATCAATGGCAAGGTAAAAACAAACAAAATGAGGTAAATGAAGCAAAAAGTTCTTAAAAGTCCAGTTATATTAATTTAATTAATATTTTGGATAAAAATTACTGGTTGAGACAACTAAGATGATTAATTGCTGTCCTGCCTCCCTCAAGTTAGTAACGTACTTCACCGGAAAACAACCATATGAAGCAAGCCCCTACCAGTGACTATCATGTCTCTCAGGATCTGAAAAACACAAAAAACACTCCCTGTAAAACTGTTTAGGTAAAAGGGAAACTAAATTACTTACAGGAATCCGTGTTAACAAAAACAAAACTCAAACGGGAATCCGTTCACTAAAAATACCTTCGATGGAATTCGATTTTTAAATTTAAAAGCACAAACATATTGTTCATAAACTGTGGTAATCCACCAAAAACAAAACTTTATAGCTAATAGCCTAATGTGGTAATCCACGAATAACAATGGATGAATTCACAATAAAAGTGGTAATCCACTGTAAAACAAAACTTTTAACGGTAAAAAAAAAGAAACCGAAAACAAAATTGGAAAATTCGTGATTTCTTTTGATCCCGAGATTTATTTTTAACAAGGTCTTGAGAAGGGAACTAATTCAATCCAATGTATTAAATCATTATGGCTAGGGTATCAAATCAACTCATGTTCAGATGTGAAAAGGCTGACTCACCTCAATACTCCTGCCGTTCACTAAATTACTGTTGCTCCTGCTGCCCCCCAAAGTGGCATAGTGTCGGTATCACTAGGGGTTTATCCTTCCATGAGCGAGGGTTGTAAAAATGTCAACCATACAACAAGGATTTTGCCTGAGAACTGCCTTGGGAACTCCGCTCGCCTCGACAAATACTTCCAGCTCTCGGACAACAGCGTAAACAAGCAGTTCACCTTAAAAAACAATCCTAGGCGGCAGATCACTAGTAACAAGGTTGTTTAGAGGAACTAAAAGTCAGCCCCGCTCAACACTTGAACATGATAAACATAATATTACGAATAATATTTAGGAAGTTTGATACTTATCTTATACTTAACAACAAAAGAAATCACTTTCAACTTCTCCAATTTTGGTTCACGATAAAATATTTTCTACATTAGCGGACCCACGTGGCAAGCTCCCCCAGCATGTTTTGACATGAGTATTTCCACTCCTAGTGAGAGTGCAAAACGAGCATGGACGCAGACATCCCAAACCACGTACAAATTACTGCAGACCTCTCGGAGTCAGACACCTCCCTCTCACAACCCCCTCCCGCACGCACCTCCACGCCGGTACCTACACCCCACACATTGATCCCCCTGACAGACCAACCAAAGATGGCCCTAACATAAGGCTGCCGCCATTTACCATGGAAAACACAACATCCTGGTTCTACAGGGTCGAGGGGCAGTTCAGGGTAGCAGGCCTAACATCATCATCAACGCCCTCCTGGAGGAGATATACAGGAAGGTCGCCCCGTGGTTAATGACGTCAGTCCCTGCCACCTTCCAAGAACTAAAAGCCACTCTCGTCGTGACCTGCTCCCTGCTGGTCTCCGAGAGAGCTGCTCGCGCCCTCGACCTCGCCCTCAACCCCCGGAAGGAGGGAAACCTCTTGGAAACGTGGCATACCCTCCAGGACCTCCTCCTCTTCCCTGAGACTGACAGCAACAGCAGGCACAAAGAAATCAGCCTGTCGATGGAGATCTTCCTGCAGCAGCTACTGCCGGAGGTCCGTGGGCAAATCATGGACACATATACCCTGCCAGTCGAGGACCTGATCAGGACTGGCAGTTGACGTCGGCCGCAAACGCCTACTGGACACCAACTACTGCCAGTCCCTGCCCTTGTCGCCGGGCCCCAAGGACCCTGTCATCTGTTCCATTGTGCCCCACCAATACGGTTCTTTCCTGAAGGAGTTCCCGGAAGTCTTCAAACCTGAGCTTCGTCAGTTGCCTGGGCCTCCTGCAAAACACGGGATATACCACTACACCAAAACGAAGGGCCCCCCGACGCACACAAAGTTCAGACAGCTTCCCCCGCAACGCCTTCAGGAGGCCAAAAAGGCCTTCGCTGAGATGGAGAAAATGGGCATATGCAGGAAGGCTCCCAGCCCATGAGCATCCCTCTTTCACATGGTGCAGAAAGCGGACGGCACCTGGAGGGCCTGCGGCGACTACAGGTGGCTGAACCTTGCAACGGAGCCCGACTACTACCCCCTGCCAAACATGCAGGAACTGACAGCCTCTTTCCACAGGGCCAAAATGTTCTCAAAAATGGATCTCTTAAAATCATATTTTCAGGTACCAATAGCGCTGGAGGACATCCCCAAAACTGCCATCGTCACGCCCTTCGGGTCCTACGTCTTCGCCTTCTCCACCTTCGGCCTGAGGAACACGGGCGCAACCTTCCAGAGGTTGATGGACAGGATCCTTGGGGACCTGGGCTTCTGTGTCTGCTACGTCAACGATATTCTAACTTTTTCCAGATCTTGGGAGGAACACCTGCGGCAAATCCGGAAGGTCCCGCAGCGCCTGCAGGAAAATGGCCTCATCGTCAGGTTCGACAAGTGTACCTTCGGCGTCGAAAAGGTGGAATACCTGGGCCACGAGATTTCATCCAGGGGTGTCTGCCCAATGTCATCGAAGGTCAAAGCCGTCGACAAGTTCCCCACCCCTACCTCCATCAGGGCCGTACAAGAATTCCTTGGGATGGTCGACTACTACGGAAGATTCATCCCGGGGACCGCTCACACCATGGCCCCCCTGACTTAGGTCCTCAAGGGACGTCCAAAATCCTTAGTGTGGGGCCCCGACCAGCAGAAGGCCTTCCTCCTGATGAAGGCCGCCCTTGCCAAAGCAACATCCCTGGCCCACCAAAACCCCAACGCTCCCCTCCAGCTGACGACGGACGCCAGCGACGTCGCCTGCGGAGCTGTCCTGGAACAAGTCATCATGGGAATCCCTCAGCCCATTGCCTTCTTCAGCAGGAGGCTTAGCCCCACGGAATCCTGCTACAGCACTTTCAACTGAGAACTCTTCACAGCATACCAGGCGGTACAGCACTTCAAGTTCCTGCTGGAGGGAACGCCCTTCACAATCTGGACTGACCACCAGCCGCTGGTCCACGCCTTCACGAGGTTGGGGGACGCATGGTCCTCTAGGCAGCAGCGGTACCTCGCAGCCATCGTGGAATTCACCTGCACTATCAAATATCTCCCCGGCAGGAAGAACCCAGTAGCTGACGACCTCTCGAGGATCGAGATCGACTCAGTACAACTCGGGATCGACTACGAGGACCTCGCCTGTGAACAGGCTGCTGACCCCGAGACCCCTGCCTACCGTACAACCATCATGTCGCTGAAGTGGGAGGATGTGCCCTTCGGCTCAGGAGGATGAACATTACTGAGCAACGTTAGCACTGGACGCCCCCACCCCCTGGTGCCCACCTCCAGACGTTGGCTGGTCTTCGATGTCATCCACGGCCTATCCCACCCCTCCGGAAGGACAACAGCCAGGCTGCTGACGGAGAAGTTCATCTGGCACGGCATACAGAATGACGCGACAGCCTGGGCAAGGCAGTGTATGCAGTATCAAGCTGAATCCGGCGTGGGCAAGTTTCCCCAGCCAAAGAGACGCTTTGGACACATCCACGTCGACATAGTGGGTCCTCTTCCCCCATCAGGAGGAGTCAGATGCCTTCTAACAGTCGTCGACCGCTCCACCAGGTGGCCCGAAGCTACACCCATGGAAGAAGACACCTCCAGTGCGTGCGCAGAAGCCCTACTCTCCAGCTGGATCAGCCAGTTAGGTGTCCCAGAGCACATAACAACAGACAGAGGACCCGCTTTCCTGTCCGAGCTATGGACCGCCCTGGCACTCCCAATGGGAACCACTCTATGGAGGAATGAGGTTATTGCATTTGACGACGTCTTGTGTGAGAGAGAGAGAGAGACAACGAACAACGGCGTACGTAATTGTTGAATGATGTCGTTAGAGAGTGTGGTTTTCTTTTGTTTATGTTTTGATTGTCCGTGAGGTTTCGTGTTTCGTTGTTTTGGGAGTGCACAGAACTGTGTTTTTTTCGGATGATCGTGACCGGATAGCGGGAGTCTTGACAGAGATATTGTGCTGAAAGGACGGTTTTTCCGGTAGTTGATCGGAGTTTTGGTTGCGTTTTTTTTTGTTTCAGTTTGTGTGATTTGGTATTTGGAGGCTTTGTGGTTGGAGTGTTTGTACTTGGGCGTGTTTTGGGTTTTGTGCTGTGTTGGTTGCGTGATCGGTGTCGTGTGATAGCCTGGTTGTTCTTTTTCTGCTGTGTTCCGAGTGAGTTGAGTTTGAGTCTTCGTGGTTGATTCTTTTTGAGTCTTGTTTTGGGCCGTGTTTGTGTACTGGTTGGGTTGTTGTTTTCTTGGTTGTGGACTGTTGTTGTGTGGTGAGCGTTGGCATTATCAGCGGTTGTGGTGACTCCGTGACCTCCTTCTGCTTGGCAAAACTTCCCGTCCGGAATTTGTAGGCCTAGCCTAGTATGAGGTGAGTGTATGTGCTGTTTTTTTGTTAGTGTGAGTGTGTGGTTGTGAAATCCCGCCACAACTCACCAGAGCACCACTGCCTACAACCCCGCAGCCAACGGAATGGTGGAAAGGTTCCACAGGTCTCTAAAGACGTCCCTCATGGCTCGTTGCTCCTCCGAGAATTGGAAATACCAGCTGCCCTGGGTCCTCCTCGGGTTAAGAACCGCACCCAGAGCCAACGGCGACCCATCTTCAGTGGAAAAAGTCTATGGGGAGACCCTAGTAGTCCCGGGGGAGCTCATCGCAGAGGATAGGGACAACGTAGGAACACAGAGGCTCTGGGACAGGATTGGAAAGTTCGGCCCCTGCCAAAGGACGTACACCGACAGGACATCCCCCTTCATGCCCCCTGGACTACCCTCCGCCACCCACAGCTTCATCGGGAATGACGCCGAGCGCCCACCCTTAACCAGACCCTACAGAGGACTTTTCCTTGTACTGGAAAGAAACAAGAAGGCATTCCAAGTAGCCATCCAAGAGCGGGAAGACTGGATATCCATAGATCGTCTCAAACCTGCATTCCTGGAGGAGGACGACGGAGGCAGTCCCCAAAACATCCCACAGGATATGGCACCCCCTCGGACATCCCCGCCCGCAGGAAAGGGGCGTGGGCATCCCCAGAAAACCCAGAAACCAGACAAGAAGGCACCCCAACAAACCTCTCCAGAGGGCACCGAGGAAGGCGACCACCCTCTCCAGTTGACATCCAGGAAGCGAGGCCCCCTTCGTCGCCCTAGCAGATACCTGCTTTGATCAGATGTTACCTCCGTCTTGTTGGGGGCAGTATTGTAAAGTCCCTGCTCAAGGCGTTCTCTATAATGAACTTCCCGTCTTCTGCGGTGCCTTCACATTGACCTGGGGTCGCCGAAAACCCATGCTACTACCATATTTGTAAGTTATGTATATTATTGTCTTTCCGAATGATCATGCATTATGTACATGTAACGGAGCATTTTTGTAACACATCAGACATTATTAATCATTATGTTTTCTGTATGAACCTGTCCTGTTTTTGTAGAGAAATAGTTTAACCTCAGGTCACCTGTAAATCCTTGTACCCGTGGTCTGTGCGAAGTACGCAGACGACCGCACGCCACTTCATAAGTGGATCTCTTCATCAATAAACTGGCAGTACTTGTCTTCCTGCTCATTATTTCGCACCTCTCTCACAGTATTACGTCCTAGTTATTAAAACCCCCGCAGTTTAAGTAATTCTTTCATCATTTCTCCAACACTTCCAGTGCCTTTATCAACTTCCTTTTAGCTTCCCTGAATTGCACTGTGCACGCTTTCTATCTGCCTGTTGTCTCCCATTCTGAATAAGAAGCCATCATATCATATTGATCCATCTTTTCACCCACAGGCTTACTTGTCTATGCCTTTTTTTTCCTTTTTTTCAGAGCATATCTTGGCTCACTATGCGCTTGTAGAGGATGGAAAAAATATTACACTAGATTGTCATAGTTATAATCGCCGTTTTCTACATAAACTAATGATTTTCGTATAAAGAAAACGAAGTTTATGTGATGCTATACTTAAATAAGTGGTGCAGTCTCCCTGAAGTGTTGTTAAAAATGTTTGAATAAGTGACAGAAACAGTGAAACAATTATGTACTGGAATACTTCTCAGCCTTTTCAACAACTTTAGGCGTCCATTCTTCCCATTCAGCCTTCATAGTTCAGTTGCCGGAATGAGAGTTGGAACTTGGAACTAAAGAAGTTCAAGCGAAAATGCAACGCATTACTACTTAATACTATTCTTGCATTTTAATACATTTTTAAGCTATTGATCTATTTATTGATTGTTTTCTTTTTCATAAATGGGATCTCTTCTTTCTGTATTTCACTTTACTTCTTCTTAATGAACACCATATTCTTTGGAAGCTTGAATTTTAAGTCAGTGGCCCCTGTGGGCTTGTTCCATCCATATGAATAGGTTTCATCTACTGAATAATGATGATAATGATTAACGCATCAGTCCCTTTTCGCATTCAAGCTTTGACTTCCCTAAGTAGTGTGACCGATAAGGCTAGTTACTTAATAAAGAAGTCGGAGTTATTTCTTTTCAGACTTGTATGAATAGGAAGTAAAAATAATTAACTCACGAGTTTAAACTTTAAGGAGAAATTTAAGATTTAAATAATTTTGGTATTGTGTAACAAAACAGAACTTCAGAAAGTTAATATAGAGACAAGTGTTAGAATCTTTTGTCTTATCTAAAGTGAGTGAAATAAGGTGTACAATATCAGTGTCGTATCTGTCTCCTCTCCGCTTGAATATTAACCCACACAGAAAACCACAGTTTAGACTTACTGGAAGCTTCCAAAATCTTTAAAATTCAGAAAAGTAATTTTCTATATAAGTTACAGTAAATCATCAGTTAAATAAATAGTAAAAATAAAGTGGAGTATAAGACAGATATATTATATATAAAAATGTCATTAATGCAAATAACAGTAACTACTAAATTAGGCGGTGACAAGATCTATCTCAAAGGAAATCTCTTTCTTAGCAGGATATTATAGCTTGCATCCAGGCATAGCAAAACAGACAGTGTTTTGCTTATTCTGTTTGAATGCACAATTCAGATGAGCTCTCTAACCTTTTGGTAGAATTTCCTACCACTTCCATTTTGACTTCTTTCCTTATATATATATATATATATATATATATATATATATATATATATATATATATATATATATATATAAAATTATTCATACACATAAGAACTGTTCTTTACATCATCTTTTGTATATACCATCGTACCTCCCTTACTTCACTCACTCTGTGACTCGCCTCTTCTCTGCCCTTTCATCATCCTCAACATTTGCTCCCAAATACTGTCGCGGATTCACTGCTTCCATTCTTTCACCATTCGTGTGATCATTCACTGCTTCAACTCCCTGGTTTCCATTTGCCCTCATTACTCTCGTGCACATTCTTTACATTCAACTTTCTCCTCAAATACTTTCAAACTCTTTCACTAGTATCTGTAGTTTCCCTTCACTGTTCCTTTCAGTATTCCCGACCAACACTGTATCATCGGCAAAATGTCGGCCATCCCTCATAGCATTCACAGCCGCTTGTCTTATCTCACAATTTTGCACCTACTTTTTTTCCCCTGCTCTTTTGATGACTTCACATCACGCCATCAGTGAAGTCTTAACACTCCCTTGCCGTAGATCCACTTCTGCACTGAACCAGAAACTTTTCTTTTTACACATTCTTATCCGAAACACTTTTAATTGCCCAAATACGCTACATTCTGTACCGTGCATCCCCCATGACAGCTACATGCCATTTTCCCTTTATACTCAAAACGTTTAACGTGCCTGTTTCTCAACAATTACATATTGCCTCCACCTTCTTCATTATCTAAACCCACACTCCACTGTCTCTATCAGTTACGCTGTCATCTCTTACTTCCTCCGTCAAAATCTTTTCATTTTATTCTACGTATTCTTATGATTCTTAACCCCCATAGTGGTGTAGTGCCGTCAGTGCACCTCTCATGGTTCTTTGCTGCCTCCCTTCGGCACCTAGCGGCAAGCAACCCCCTTTATTTATTGTACTGTACCTCTGTTCATATTCTCGTTCCTATGTCTTTCTTTCCACCCTCTCCTAACTGTTGCTTCATAGTGCAACTCCGATGTTTTCCTCCTGTGACACCTTTCAAACCTTTTTGCTCTAAATTTCCCTTTCGGTAGTGAATGACCTCATAGGTCCTAGTGCTTGGCTTTTGGTCTAAATTTTACATTCTATTCTATATGATTCTTACTGTGAGCTTTATCACTTTTACCCTTTTACAGCGAGTATTATACCATTAGTACTTTTCCTTTTTTTTCCAGCACTTTCAATTTTAAATTAACCTCTTGTAAATTGGCCTTAATTGCAGTCAACTGGTAATTTGAAGATCTAATTTGTTAGTGTTCATTATTTTCAGTTTATTCAGTTATCTAGTATTTTAGTTATAATATCTCCGGGAACAAACCCTAAGGGTAATCCTAGTGAGTTATCAATTTTAACTCAGTGGTCGGGTCAGACATTCCGATAATAATAATGTTGCTTTCCATTTCTCTTCCACATTCCGTAACTTTATTAAATACTATCGAACAACTGAAGATTGTGTTTTATTTAGACAGTATTTTTCATCTCTTTTCATCTTTATATGCCATTTTATTTTCTGTGTTATCAAATGCACTCAAGTTAATTTATATTTGCATTTTCACTCATCCGGTCCTTCTAGAATTGATATAAATTTTCAGGTTTGCTTCAAGTAGATAATGAATTGTATTCCCAGCCACTCCTCTTCTCACAACTTTTTTTCGTCAACTTGCTCCTCTGCCCACTCTCTACTAGTGATTTATAAATATCTTTTCCCTCCAATTTTCTCTTCCCCATGTGTACTTATGAATAACTTGGGTCTCTTTTATAAGAAGAATCCCCATTTTGAACAGATTATTCAAGATTTAATTCAACAGATACTCAGTGCTCACCAAGCATGTCTTCTCTTTCTGTCACCTGCCTTTATATATATATATATATATATATATATATATATATATATATATATATATATATATATATATATATATATATATATATATATATATATATGTGTGTGTGTGTGTGTGTGTGTATGTATGTATATATATATCATGCATATATATATATATTACTGTGTATATATAATTATATATATTATATACATATTTTATATACAGATATATATGTATATATATATATATATATATACAGATATATATACAGATATATATATATATATATATATATATATATATATATATATATATATATATATATATATATATATATATATATAAAGTATTATATACAGGCAGTCCCTGCTTACCAGCCTATTATTTTAAGTAAAAATAATAGGCCTATGTTTAAAGATAATTTCAACTTTCCAAAGAAAAGAGATGAAAAACTAAACCATCTGTCCCTTCGTAGGGGGCTAGTGCCGTCAGTGCACCTTATGTGGTGCACTGTAGCCATTACTTAAGGTTCGTTGCAGCATCTCTTTGGCCCTTAGCTGAAACTCCTTTTATACCTTTTACTGTAATTCCGTTCATATTCTTTTTCTTCCATCTTACTTTCCACCCCATCCTGACAATTGACTCTTATTGCAGCTGCGAGGTTTTCCTCCTGTTACACCTTTCAAACCTTTTTACTGTCAGTTTCCGTTTCAGCGCTCAATGGCCTTAGTTGCCCCAACGCTTGACCTTTGGCCTAAATTTTATATTCTCTCCGTCTAAACCATCAGTCCAATTTTCAGAAAACAAGAGACAGAAAAAGCCAAGAGGGGCGAATCGGTCCATAAACATTTCAGAGAGCGAGTCGCGAAACGCTCGAAATCCATAAACTTCTTTGCCTTTTTTATACAGTGATCGTTCAGACGGCATTACTTCCCCTTGCTCAAATAATACAGGTCACTGGAGGAAATAGTTCGTTATCCGGGTGCAGTAAATTTATCCGCCACTCCTTATGCCCTCCTATTTCACCTGGCCCGAGTGACGGCCCGACATTATTTTGGCCTTCTCCTCTTGACCCCTGGTCTCCTTTTACGTTTTCTTCAATTTCGTTGTTTTTCTATCGTGTGTGTGTGTGTGTGTGTGTGTGTTTTGCCTTTGGTGGCATTGCGGTTGATTGGAGCGATCGTGAGTCAGACAGGTTGTTCATAGAGAAAAATTGGAAACGAAATATCTTTCTCTATGAGGGTTTTCATGTGGACCAAGCAGTTTTCTTTCTGTATTCCTTAAAGTACTTATCAAGTATTGGTTAATAAGGAGGAATTAAGTACTTTAAAGTTTTTAATAACTATTGTGTTTACATCGGTGATAGCCAGTGACAAGAAAATAATTCGAAAGATGGCTAACAAAAATTACAAATATACTAAATCAGTTTAGTGTCCTTAGTTGCTGTGTCACTTAAATTGGAGTTATTACGATCCGTTTATTATTATTCATTCTGAATTCAGTTGAAGCACTTTGCCTGTTCTCTTACCAAGAATAAGTTACTATATAAAGGATTTAATGATCGTTACTACTGGGAGTTTTCGCTTTTTTTATACATCTTTGCTACATGCAAATAATAACCTTTCAGGTGAGATCGAAGGCAAAATAGGATAGAAATCTAGAAGTAAGTGTAGTAAGAGAAGGGAAGACAAAACAGGAAACAGCGGAACAACAACTGTTGTCGAGACACTCGAATCCCGAACGGGAAATAAAAACAAACCACGAGAAAAGAAAGATAAAATCATGAAGATTCTAGTGTGTCTTATACGAAGTAATGAGCGAAGAGATGAAGCGAATGATCACGTAAGACGAAATATCCGGGAAAGACCTTTAAGCAACTCTGGCAGAGTCTGGAAGGGAAGAGAGAGAGCGCATGGCGGGGGAAGACTGTGGACGATGCGAGCGTTCATTGGGAAGAGCCCAGATCGTAAACAGACAATAGACGAAGGCATCGGTCGAGGTGATTTGGGAAGCTGAACAACCGCCTAACGAACTTCAGCCCAAGTCTGACCCACTTTCTCCCGCGCAACTTTCCTGTGTACAGGATACAAGGCAGTTATTAAATGGCGGGCGGTGTGCCTTGCGTCGGGAAGGTTTTTGTCTGGCAGTAGGTGTTTCACATTGTCCTGATTTGGCAGACAACCAGTGAAACTGTTTGAGGGCGAAGGGTTGTTTGAGAAGGATTTCGAGTAACCACCGGGAATAACATTAGCCCATGATAAAACATATCGTGTGCATGAAGGGATCTAGTTCTTCCGTTTTGCGTCGCTGGTACTGACAGTTCAGTGTTGCAAGACTTAGGAATTTCTTCTCTCTCTCTCTCTCTCTCTCTCTCTCTCTCTCTCATTAATTTAACGTAAATATACGCAGCCGATATAATCGAGACTGATCGGATTAGTGGAATGAAGACAAGTCACTGAATGCTTAGGCACCTGTGTATTTTACTTGCATTTATCATTCAGAAATTTTGCAGTCGATCATTTTATTGCTTCGTTAGTTAGCAAAATGATAAGAGATGGTGATGGTAGGGGTACGTCTCTGGGTACTCGTTGCTTAATACGGTATTTAGAAAAGAATAGTAGATGTATTGACTTTCTGCAATTAAATGTATTTATTTATCCCATTTTCGTATAACTTATCTCTCTCTCTCTCTGCTGGCTGATTTCCCTTTGGGGCCCTCTTGGGTTTACGGTCTGTTGACTCTGTCCGTAAGGGTTTTCGGCTGAAGATTTAAAGAAAGAAAGAAAGAAAATAAATACTTTAGCTAACCAGAAGATATTTAAGGTCAGTTCCAAAATGAGAGGCCATCGCTGAACTTTGATTTCTAGAATCGAGCATTTACTCTGAGCGCAGGTTACATTACTCATCAGGTTGTAAACTCCGGACTTAATCGCAATGGTAATTTCTGGAAGACTGGGAACTCTATGTACTCTTCTTTGTTTCCATAATACCACAGTCGCCTTGTGTGTTAAGCAGTGGATGTACATCAACATGTGGGAGAGTTCCGTTGACATCATTTCTGAATTAGGCAAATTTCATTTATATGGGAAAGAGCATGTTTCCGCAGAGAGTATTGTAACAAGTATTATGCCGCAACTGTAAGATATTTGATATCGACGTTGCCTTTCCTGGAAAGGATGTAAATACCAAGGGAAATATGTGGGGCCGTGTTCACTGGATGTTGAAGAACTTACCGGCGCCAGTGCAATGCATAAAATTATGGTGTTGCGTATGGTCAACTAGGATTCATACTTGCCTGTCAACAAATGTTTATACTTGCCTGTGAAAATGCAACTAGATCCTTTTATATATATGTTAAAATGCACGTGAAATTTGTATGCCATATGTATTATTCATTGTTTAACTCAACATTCATTCCCAGTGAAGGATATCGGTAGTAGATAACACCTAAAATGTCGGCTATATAATTCGAAATGGTTAATATGGGACAAGAAAATTGCACGTTGCATCTATTAATATTAATGTAGTAATTGTAGTTGTAAAACTGTTTAAGAATAACATGAGTACTCAGTGGAGAAGTGAAACTCATAATTGTGTTCTTGTAACAATACAGTGATCGGACTCATAAACGACACAACTCTTCAACGAGAAATATCGGCCGCAGGAAAATTATTATTCGTGTGGTATTTGGTGTCAGTAAAGAGGCTTGCGAGTTTGTGAAATTAGGTTATTCCACAGTTCTACCAAGGAGAATTAGTCAGCCGTCTAGATATGCTGATTGTGCAACTGCTTGTACCAGGTTTATTCGCAGAATCATTAAAAGATATGGGTTTAAAAAACATATCAGGTCGTTCGTTAATTTTTCATAAGTATATAGGCTAACAGTGCAATAGACTGAGAAGGAACTTGATGAACAGCGACCTTTCAACTATTTTCTTCAGTAACGAAATATTCTTGGACCTTCGTGAAACTTCTCATTTATTCGTATATTAACTATCTCATAACGTTGTTGATATTTTTCAGTTGGCAAAGTGAGTTGCGTTTATAAATTTCGATTGATGTTTTAATTTTCACTGAATGCCAGGCTAAACCCCCAATCCTCCATGGCACGCCCTTACCTTGTACTATCGTTAATGTCACCTCTTCTTGTGAAGCCGTAGATGTTTGCGCCGAAGGGAGTTATATGAATAGGAGAGGAAGAGATAGCGACAGCACTGCATGGGTATAAAGGGGCACAAATCAATGTAAATGAACCCTTCATTACAGTTGGACACAAGTCTGTTTGTAGAATTTTACTCTTGAGTAAACGACCTTTACCATCCGTTGAAAAACCAAAGTTGAGAATTGCCCCCCCCCCCGCAATCGTAGTCTTCTGTTACTTAACTCAGGGCCTCTTATGTGATATCCAGGCCGTATGCCAGTTAATCGTGATCCCAGCCATGTTTATCTGTTGCATTATTCATAAGCAATAAGTGCTCCACGATACATCTTGAGCGGCATCGTATGAGTGGCGATATTAACTTCGTTGTTATGTGGAAGAAAACGTTCTTGTATGAAAAGGAGTTAGAGCAAACAGAAGACAAAAGTAGTTAAGGTAGATAAAAAGTTTGTGTGGGGGAACTAGATGTTATGGTACAGAGGCTGTGGCACACCCCAAGGTTTGAGAACATTGAATATTAGTTTACCACACGGCATAAAGTGGATAAGTATTTCCCGCTTGATGATCTAGCTGCCTTTAATAGCAGTACAGGCACAGTCTGTCATCTGTGCGCAGCGAAATTGTGATCTTATAGCATCTGTGTTTGTCTCATGAAGCCCACAAGATATTTTGTAACTAATGCAGACACCAGCTGAGGTTCTAGTAAATGTAATATTATGTACTTTACGAACAGTTACTGTGACTTTTCAATTTATTTCTAGTTCACCTGAAAGATAGTCAAGATTCCATGGCTGAGAGAGCTCTATATATATATATATATATATATATATATATATATATATATATATATATATATATATATATATATATATATATATACATTTAAATATACATATATATATATATATACATACACACACACACACACATATATATATATATACATATATATATATATATATATATATATATATATATATATATATATATATATATATATATATATATTATATATATATATATATATATATATATATATATATATATGTTTGTGTGTGTGTGGCAGACCCATTATGGTTGAGTGATGCAGAACTTGCCTCACGTTTTGTGGGTCCGTGGATCTCTCCTGGACAACTACCCACCAGCCCACCCAATTCTAAATAGATAAAGCACCTGTTTCCTCGGGCTAGCAACCTCATCCTTTGAGAGCTAAGAAACCTGAAGTCTCCCTCCCGTTGCCTTTCATCTTAAAAAATTAAAAAGGCTTATGGTGGAAATTTATATATTATATTATATTATATATATATATATATATATATATATATATATATATATATATATATATATATATATATATATATATATATATATATATATATATATATATATATATTTATATATATATATATATATACACACACACACACACACACACACACACACACACACACACACATACCCTCATACATACTTAGAAAACATATACGAACTTTGAAACGTTGTTATGATGAAAGTCCCAAGGATCACGGAGAACGAAAGTTACAAATGTTGTACCCACCGGCCGAGTTAATTAATCTTGCTGCCTTTCCCCTGTTCTTGTGATGAGAATCACTGTGTGTGCCACATGGGAATTACCGTTTCATTCTTTATGGAAGTGATCATTTACATCCCTTGTTTCCATTGTGGTTCCGATTTGTTCCCTAGATATTTTGATGATAAAGTGCTTCTCTTTTTATGATCACTGACAAAAGGGAAATTAATCTTGTCTCAGAGACAAAGGGAATCAGTGTAGGAAGTTTCCGTCGTTCAGTCTTACTGTACTTAATTCTTTTCAGTGTTGACGCTTTTGTCAGTAAAATGAAAGGTCCATACTTATGAACACGAAACTAGATATACACTTACTGGAAGGAATTACAAGTTCCGCGCAATGAACATAAAGCAAGATAAGCAAGTGATTAGAAAAATAATGAACTTTAGTAGCCTTACGCACGTTTTCATTACTTGCAGTATTTTCGGTTTAATTTTATGAATAAACAATGACCGCATTAAATCTCAGTCTTCCCTGACAATGAAATGTATTGTATGTGCGTGCTGTATCAGTTGTAGTTTTCATTCTTAAAACATAATTATGAAATGTGTAAATCTCGGAAGAAGACCCTCTCTCAGACTTCACTGAACAGTATGGCTGTCTGGATGCCGCTGAGTTTTTATTGTAGTTTCTGAGTCTCTCGATTGAGTTTCTTTGTAGCAGCAGGTAAATCATACAGCAGCTGTCCCGAGTTCATTTATTCCTTGGCGTTTCGTTAGAACTTTCTACCATTTCTCAAAAGGCGAATGAAGCCAGGGGAACAACTGTGCCATATTTATAACCGTAAGCGGGCGTACAGAATTTTTTGGGGAGGGCGATTTTTGATGTGTAAATCTTACATATTAGACCAGTTGTGGGACATGGATGTTGAAGATTTACTACTGTATATCTAGGGAGATACCAAGCTGAGTGCAGAAAATTTTGAAGTCTCTGAACGATTCCAAGTTGCATCCAGTTTTGAACCAATCTCTTTATTTCGTGTACTCGAAACTGTAAGAGTAAATGGAAATCTGGAAAGGAAATAGAAATTTTATATGTGGCATCTTCTGCTATTTTTCTTAAATATGTAAAATGATATTTCCATTATGTATCGTGTGGTACATTTGCTGGTACTTGAAATAGCTTCTTTGTCTTTGATTCCACCTGTT
Organism: Macrobrachium rosenbergii; assembly: GCF_040412425.1. Lineage (NCBI taxonomy): Eukaryota > Metazoa > Arthropoda > Malacostraca > Decapoda > Palaemonidae > Macrobrachium > Macrobrachium rosenbergii. The sequence continues at coordinate 27,393,162 of NC_089749.1, forward strand.
CCCTACACTGCCAAATTTCCGCTACAACACCGAATGGCCTTGCTGATTTTTGACGGAAAAATTTTCTTTTGAATCCTAATAATATTGTTTTAATCATTTCCGTTGCAAAAGCTTAGTAAAAAAATATAAAAAATCGACATTGATATCTTGTTTTTCCAGTTCCCAGTTTTTCTTACTGAAATAGACAAGAGAGACACCCGCAACGTGTGATGCGCTTTAGGTCCATTCGCTGTCTAGTCCTTCCATGGTCAGATGCGTCACCGGTTACGCTGGGATTATTTGACGGCATCGTTTCGTTGTCTTATTGGAAGTCTTTCTTTGCATCCCTCATCCTTGGCTCTTATCACGCTCCGTTCCCCAAGATGGTGGTCCGACCATAGACCTTTGCATTAACAAAAAATGTTAATACAAAAGATAAATTCCAGAAATGTTAATACAAACGATGAACTCACTGACGGCTGTCAGTGAAACGGGTGGGGAGACATTGTAATTGTTTGCGTATGATAAAAAAAAAAAAAAAACTAGAGGCCTAGACAGGAAGTACTTACTAGCACGTTGTAAAAGAGTTCAGTCCTATATCATGCTCTTCCCTGGTTTAAAAAAGAAGAACCCCCTGGAATTTACGGTAGATTTGTTTCGTAGATCCTCATTTTTCAAGAAAGATGTTACATTTGAGTTCGTGAACGTATTCAGAAAGTATCGCCCAGTGTAGAATGAGCGTTCCACTAGACTGAATTGTTTGGATGTATCGTTCAGAAATGTATAAAGGCCAACATATTTTTGTTTACCTTTTTTACCACTAAATCTGGGGTGAAACATAATTTATTTATACAAATGTGAAATATTGATTCCCGATGACGTGATCTAAGAAATCCGTGTCAAGATGCTAAGAAAATTATGCAATACATATTTTGTAAGATCACCAATGATGAGGATTTATCACTCTCGTTAGTTGTTTATAGCATAAGCTACATCTGGATATGACTTATTTGCCCCTTTTTGAGAATTTGGGTTTGAAAACAATCGAAATAGTATAGGGGGGAATTTCCAGTTCTTGCGTTTCTTTTTTGTACTTGGCATGTTGGTGTTTCTTACACCGGGTTGTGTACTGACTACTGATAGATCTTATCTTGTAAGCCGATTATTTTTTACTGGGTGCGCAAATGTCTGTGAATTAAACATTTTAAAAATTGATGCAACTCTCTCTCTCTCTCTCTCTCTCTCTCTCTCTCTCTCATTAACTGTATAAACTGATTTGGAAAAATGAATATGTTTAAGTGCCCCCGTATTAATGATCCCAGAGACCATATATCGTATTTGGCTGACTATTACATCCTTCCTTTATCATTTTAAGATTGCACTTTCCTTCACCTTTGTCCTTCCTCCCTTTTCCTTTCTAACCCTACGATTCCTGTGTACTGGAGCCCTGAACCCATGATAACGGTAACCAACCTATTTGTTGTCTCGGTCCATCGCTTGTCACTTCTGGAAGCTTTCCAAAATATCTTTCTTCCTCTTGTGAGCGATTATTTTTTGGTGACTGCAAGCTTTTATCAGCTGGCTTGATTCCAGCAACTGTAATGAGTTGATATGAAAGGGTCCTTTCTTCCGATTTGTTTTCTTGCGTATCTTGGCACTACTTTACTCTTTGTATGAAGATAAAAGGGGAAGAGACGCGATCGCGGCTTAATGGGAGAGTACGAAGAGGACACGTGACTCGGTTTTCGCATGATAATCAAGATTCCCAAGGGAAGGCAAGAAAGGAGCCGTTTCAAAGGCAGCTCCTAACTGCTAGTACTACTACAAAGAAAATGGATTTGTTGCGTTCTGCCGTAAGGTAACGTATAGGATTCAGTATTAGTACCAATAAGTACCTTTTAACTGAAGTCAGAAAAGGCAGGCCTTAAAAGCATCTATCATACTGTGTACTGCATTGTAAGTTGTGTGCGAATATTGTCAACCAAACACGCACGTGAGTTACGTTGCACATCCTTCACCGTAAAGAATTTTTTTCATTTCCCCATAAGCGTTTGATTTTTTTTGTTTTTTTGTAGTATACATAATGTACAGTTATTAGTGTGGCAGTGATTATCACATGGAATTGAGAGTCTTCGTGAGTTGGCTGCCTTTCGTTATCCAAATACTTTGCAAATTGTATTGTTTTGGGAGCACGAAGCCACTCACCTGGTTTCTCTTGTACTTGAGGATAAGTGGTATCTGTTTGTAAAGCTTCGTGTAAAGGACAGAACGAGGTTCCTTAGTTTTGCAGCTACCTCCAGGTCAACCTTGTTCAAGTAAGCCTCTCTTAGTAGATTGCAACCCCACTGCCTTGCGGAAGACTATTTATAGCTAAGCCAAAATGACTACGAACATGTAGTACGTTTTAGACGGTGCCACTTTTCCCAGATTTGATTCTTAAAACTTTGACCCAAGTTGGGATATCTTGTAGATGTGGCAGAACGGTACCACAACTTCCTTACGCCAGTTCAGGAATGGTAAACACCTTGACAGCATTGTTCTGGATTTCAAACACAGAAGACGTAAAATGAGCGAAAGAACTGAAATTTGATGACGAGTCAAGGATGATTCATAGTAAAAAAATTACAGTAAGTGGAGAATTGATATACATTAAACTGTTTTGATAACAGGGTAGGATAAGGATAATTTAGTTTCTAATCATCTGAATGAAATACATAAATACCCAATATCTATCCCAGGCTCACTAATGAAAATAAATGATACAATGCGATAAAAAATAAAATACTGTTATTGGCTCCTCAAGTGATGGCAGTTTATAAATTAACTCGGCCTTGTCCCGGGACGGTTTCTTTCTTCTGGAAAGCCCGTGGGAGAGATAAGTAGGATTTTATGACCGGAATAAAGAACCCCGAATAGAGGGATGCAGATGAACTGTAGTTGGATGACATGTCAGGAAGAAGTTTGGCAACGTATCTAATAACAGCCATGTTCCTAGTCATTTTGGTCTGACCGTCGTCAAGGCGAAGGGAGCGGAGCTTCCCTCTCCCGAGACTTGCAGTTGTAGACCCTTAGGCAGTTAGGAGAGGACTCCAGGTATGTTCCTTCAGACTCTACAGTGGTCACACTATTAGGTTTTCCTGATTTATGGTTCCACCTAAACCACTGGTTCTCAACCTTTTTCTCTCCATTCCTCCCTTCGAGAATTCTCGAACCTTTGCGTGGCTCCCTTTCATTTTCTCCAAAATTCCACACCCACCTCAATAAAAAATAGAGATAAAAAAGGATAAAATAAATAAAATGTTGATGAAGAAAACACCTTTGCTTTGTCAGAACTAAATTTATTATAAACTTGACAATTTAATTGATGGATTTCTGTGGTATGCTTAATGCCTTAAATTAAATAACTACACTGCAAAAGATTAGCCGTCACTAGCTGCACTAGCCTCACAGGAAATTTGAAATTTGAATTTAGTTAGGAAAAAGTTCAGTCAACCTCTGATTTCTAACAATATTTTGAAATTTATAATTTGTAACAGTCTGCTGTGGTCCCCATAAATTCTTGTCATGGCCCGCAGGGTGAGAACCCTTGACCTAAACAGAAGCTGGATAGCATGAAGCAGCGACTGGTCTCATCTAGCTCTTGCATAGCTGTGATGTTAGTTGGTTTTGATGATGATAATAACCGTTCAGGCGTGTTGAGACAACTAAGTTGTATACGTACACACCATGGGCATGGTGCTTGATAGAGCATTTCTGCCAAAAAATTAAAATCTGTTTTATTGAATTGTATAGATACTTATTCTTGGATAATACACTAGTCATTTTGTAATGCAGTGGATTGAAAGTAAGGGAAATGCTTTTGAAGAAGGAATAGCCTATTCAAGAAAGGACAAAGAGAAGGAAGTGAAAAATGAAGTGGATTCAGAAATCAGAGAAACGGCTAGTCTGCACCATTTTTCTCTTCTGCCCATCTGTTTCAGCCCTTACCTCCCCTATTCTCCCTCTCCGAAAACAACCAAAATCTAGTCCCTACTCAATAATCTATCGTCTTCCATTCCTTCCATTTGACCAAGCCACCTCCAAACACTCTGAGCCACTTTTCACCTCTGCTAAGATTTTTATCGTAGCATCGTTCTCGATATTTATTATGCAAATCATTAATTTTAGCGGCTCCTGCCTTTTTATCTCATTCACATTCATCATTCACTCTTTACTTTCAAAAAAGAGAATTAGTACAGCAATAACACAATCACTTTGTTCTTCCTAACCAATATGAAGCAACCGCTCCTTGGCTTCTAGCACCTGTGCCAATACTAGCTCCGTCTCATCTTCCTTGTAATACCAGTACGTGGGGCATGCTGCCTCATCCCAAGAATCAGTAAACCAAACTCCTTCTGCACACGCACAGTAGTTTAGTGACTCACTGGGGAATCGAATTTTGATCCAGATACTATGACCTTGAAAACTCCGATAAACCGCCATTTTTGTTGACTCCTCTTTCAGTATATATATTGTTTACAAGCTCTCTCTCTCTCTCTCTCTCTCTCTCTCTCTCTCTCTCTCCATATCTTAAGGAGTGTGGCTTATGCCTCAAGGCTTCGTATAAAGTATCTTCATTATTTTTCATTTCTGGAAAAACATCTATAAATTATGGATACCCAAAAGAAAAAAATTATTATATCAGTTTACTCTCGCGAAGTGGAAACCATGTAAAAGTCAAGACACTGCGAAACAAGACACTCTTCAAAGAAGCAAAAAGATATGCGATACTTAGATGTGATATTTAAAAGTACTCCTTCGGTATCAGAAAAACATTACAGTATTCAGTTTCCTCGCATATCAAATAATCCTTTTTCCCGTGGGAGTCGTGTCAGGTCATAAGAGTGTGTTTGTATGTAAGAGGATAAATAGGAATATTATTATTATTATTATTATATTATTATTATTATTATTATTATTATTAGTGTTGTTGTTGTAAGAAGAGATATAGGAATAAGAATAGTGATAGTGATAATACTATTATTATTTTTATTATAAGTTATATTTATTTCTATTAATTGATGTTGTTATTGTTGTGAGTAGATATGCTAAATAAGAATAGATAATAATAATAATAATAATAATAATAATAATAGAAATAATAGTAATAAGTGTTATTATTGTCATTGTTGTTGCTGTTATTATTCAAGAAGCGGGGATGTTACTTTGCTGTATTTGTAAAGTTTTAGGAACCTTTTTTAGGGAGCAGGTAAGCTTAACTGTGATTTTGATGCAATCGCTTCTAGTGATTTTCACAAAAATTTTGCGAAGATAAACGTTTGACACAGACTGCATCGGACTCTCAGGTGCACGTGGACCATGGAAGCGTTAAAGGGATCAGTGTGAAAAGTTGTGGGTTATGTTTTCACATCCTCTACCCTGATGTCTGACTCTAATTCGAATGATTTCTCTCAGAGGCTATAAAAAAGTAAATAAAGTGAATTTACAAAACGAATGTCAAAAAAATTGATAACTACTAAGAAACAAAGTATGAGAGGTTTAAGCAATCCATGAGTTCCTCATTGGACGGGTCGATATCGTACCCGGTAGCACTCTGCTGGGCCCACGTTCAACTCTCCGGCCTGTCAATGAAGAATTAGAGGAATTTATTTCTGGTGATAGAAATTCATTTCTCGGTATAATGTGGTTCGGATTCCACAGTAAGCTGTAGGTCCCGTTGCTAAGTAACCAGTTGTTTCTTAGCCACGTAAAATAAGTCTAATCCTGCGGGCCAGCCCTCTCTAGGAGAGCTGTTAATCAGCTCAGTGGGCTGGTTAAACTAAGGTATACTTACTTAAAGCAATCCATGAAAATGATATTAAATTTATCACTTGGAATAAGTAAATTCTCGAAAAATGAAAGACGAAAAAAGGCGATTGCTTACTTTGATAATATTTCTGGTAAATTCGGACGAAGGAAGTGTTAAGAACAAAATCTGTGTCGGGGTGCAAGATGGAGAACTTCTTACTCCATAATCCTTTGTTTCAGAGGACACAAGAATTTTTTCCCATTGAGCGGGTACTTTTTCATTAACTTTAATTTGTTTATTAATTTTTTTTTTCTTTACAATGACACTTACTTGAGGATTTTTACGCCATGCCTGGGATTGCCATTTCCTTTGCACATTTATTCCCTTTTACAATGGCATTAACCCAAGACAGGTTCCTCTCTCGAGGACGTGACAGAGAAGGACATTTTATCCTTACTACAATTCTCTGTGAGGATTTGTAACATAGAGCAGTTATATATCTTTGTTAAGGAGGCGGGCCTCCTCAAACAAATTTTAAGTGGTATAGATATGCAGTTTGTATATATATATATATATATATATATATATATATATATATATATATATATATATATATATATATATATATATATACAGATATGATTATATTTATATATATTGTTAGATACTTCTTATACGAAACTTTTAATTTTTTTCCTATTTAATTTTATTATGGCGTCAATAACCTAGATGTTGTGACGCCAGTTTTAGCATCCATAATCAATCAATCAAATTACAATGGCATTACCTTTAGGAATTTTACACCATACTAGAGGTCATTTACTTTGTTTGTTTATGTAATAAATATATTCATGTATTGATTTCAAAATGGCATTAACTTGAGAGATTTTACGCCACGCCAGAGGATGACATTTATTTCGTCTATTTATTTACTTTTGTATTTATTTATATATATTATTATTTTACAATGACATTACCTGAAGAGGTTTAACATCATACCCGAATTGTCATTATTTTTTCATAATATTTTTTTTTATTTTACAATGCAAGGAAGTTAAAGGATTTTACACCATACCCGAAGTTCCAATTTTTAAAAATTTATTTATATTTATTTATTTAATTTACGATGGTAATAACATAAGTGATTTTCCACCATAGCAGAGAATGTTATTTATTTTGTTTATTTTTTCTAGTGGCATTAATTTATTTTTTAATTTTTAATTTATTTATTTTATGTTTTTTCACCGTTGTAATTCTGTACGAGTATTTATTTATTTGTTTGTTGCAATAGCATTAACATGAAAGATTTTACACCTTACCTGAAATTACCATTTATTATGTTTATTTCTTGTTATTCTAAAGGGGCATTACCCTAATGGATTTTGCACTATACTAGAGGTAGTCATTCATTTGATTTATGTGATTATTTATTTACTTTTTATATTTATTCTTTATTTTACACTGGAAATAACTCAAGGAGTTTGAGACCATAGTGAAGATTCTCATTTGTTTTGTGTATATTTATTTATCCATTTTACAATGACAGTAACTCAAGAGAATTCACAAACCAGGTTTTCATTTTTGTGTTTATTCTACATTAACCCTTTATTTCTATTCATCATTCATTTGTTTATTCTATTTACAATGGATTTAACTCACGGGATTTTACTCCATGCCAGAGGATGTCATTTACTTTGTTTGTTAAAATATACGTTTTTATTTGCTTAATTTACAATGGCAGTTTTTATTTTTTCATAATATTGATATTAATTTAAGGGATTTTACAATAAAGCAGTGGTTGTTATTTATTTCATTTAAACGTGTATATTTATGTTTTTTAACTCAGGCCATTGATTTTTTATTTTTTATTTATTTTTTTTACAACGAAAATAAGGTATTTTACACCAAACCTTAAATTGTCATTTATTTATTTTTTAATGTATTTATTTTACTATTGCCATTTATTTTAATGTATTTTACAATGGCCATTTTCTATAATTTAGTTATTTGTCATAAATGGGTTTATCTATTTTTTTTACAATGACAACAACGTAATGGATTTTACACCACACCAGAGGCTGCCTTTTGTGTTGTTTATGTAATTGTTAAAATTCATATTTGGCTTATTTACAGTGGGATTAGTTTAAAGGATTTTACACCAAACGAGAGGTTGCCATTAATCATGTTGATTTATTTTGTTACTATGGCTATGTATTTTTTTACGTAGTCTTTATAAATTGATTTATTTTGATATGGTGTTAATGTAATTAATTTTACATCTTTTAATTTTACATCTTACCATAAGTTGACATTTATTATTTGTTTATAGGTTGTTTTATTTCACAGTGGCAATCATAATTTATTTGTCAAATTTAATTATTTAACAATATTATCAAATAGAGGGATATTACACCATACCAAAGATTGTCATATATTTTGTTTATTTTTGTTTGTATATATATATATATATATATATATATATATATATATATATATATATATATATATATATATATATATATATATATATATAATTTCAATAGCAGTGTGTTTTACTTAATTGTTTATGTATTTATTTCACAATCGCACTAATTTAAGCGATTTTAAACAGCACCAGAGGCTTCCGTTTATATTGTTAAAATCTATTAATTTATTTCTTCGTTTTATTGTGGCATTAACCTGCGGGATTTTATGTCATAACTGAGGCTGTCGTTTATTAATTAATTTATATTTATTAGTAAACTTTTACAATGGCTGCTTATTACATTTATTAATAATTTATTGATTTATTTATTTTACATTTTCCATTGATTGATTGATTTATATTTTTATATACTTACCTATGACTTTTACAATTGCCATCTGTTTTTATATTATTTATAATATATATATATATATATATATATATATATATATATATATATATATATATATATATATATATATATATAAGTGGCAATTGTAAGACTCATAAACAAGCATATAAAAATAATAAGTAAATAAATAAATGGAAGTTGTAAAATAATTAAATAAATAAATAAAAAAAATATATATATATACACATTCTTGTATTTTTTCAAACAATGTGAATTATGTTATGGATTTTACAAGGCAATACGCAGGGTGTTTTGATATTGCGTTATTTTTCGGTTACAATAGGAATAACTTAAAAGGTTTTGCACCATACCAGAGGTTGTCATTTATTTTGTTTATTTGTTTGTTTATGCTAAAAGTACTTTTATATTTATTAGTTACTTTCTTATTTTTAAAAATATTTTTTATTATTGTGGTATGGCATTAATTTAATGAATTTTACACAAGAGTTTTTAATTTATTTTGTTTATGAATTTATTTTGTAATGTCCATTTTAATTAATTTACATTTTAAATATATTTATTTTACAATATTATTAACTCAGGAATTTTACACCATTTATTCATCTTTATTTGTTTTACAATTGCCCTTCATTTTTATTTTTATAGAGGCTGTTATTTAGTTATTTATTTATTTGCAGTAGCCATTTATTATGTTTTTTACTTATTTAGTTGTTAATTTAATCATTTAATTTTTTGATTATTTATTTATGTACAATGTCATTAGCTTGATGGATTTTACAATATACCTGGGGTTTTCATTTACTTTTGTGTATATATTTATGTACTTATTGTACAATGGATATTTTCTTATTTATTTATTTCACAATGGTATAATGTAAGAGACATTATACCATTCCAGAGGTTGACATTTATTTACTTGTTTATTTTCTTGTTTTATTTTATAATGGCATTCACTGTAGGGATTTTACAGCATACAAGTGGTGTCGTGTATTTTGTGTATTATTGTATTGTGTTATTCAACAGTGGCCATTTTCTTTACGTACTTTTTAAATTTTACAGTGGCAATAATTTGAGACATTACACCATACCAAAGGCTGCCATTCACATGGTATGTTTAATTACTTATTCATTTGTTCTATAATAGTATTACCATGCAAGAGGATGTGATGTATATTGGTCATTTATTTATTTTAGAATTTTCCATTTATTTTTTTGTTTATTTAGTAATGTATTTATGTTACAATGGCATTTTATACCAGACCTAATGTGGTCATTCATTTGCTTTATGTATATAATATATTGACAGTTGCTATTTATTTTTTATTAATTTATTCATTTTTTGAATTTACAATAGCATTAAATTGAGGGATTTTACACCATAACAGAGGTTGTTTTTTAATTTTTGTATTTATTTATTTTTTGAATTTACGGTGGACATAATGTGCTGATTTTTTATATTTTAGCTTATTTATTTATTTATTTATTTATTTATTTATTTATTTTACTATGCCAGTAACTTCATGGATTTTACACGAATCCAGAGGTTGTCATTTATTTATTTGTTTATTTATTTATTCACTTACTTACATTTATTTTGCAGTGGCCAATTATTCGTTTATTTTTTCATTTTTTGTTTATTTACTTTACCATGGCATTAAGTTAAAATATTTTACTCCAAACCAGCCGTTGTCATTAAGTTTATTTTTTTAGTTATTCATTTTACATTTCCCGTGTATCTTAATGGAATTGACGCCATAGCAGAGGTTGTCGTGTACTTTGTAATATCTTTACATATCTAACAGTGGCCATTGGTTTTTTTATTTGTTGATTTTTTGTTTACTTCTCAGATTCACAGACTTAAGGGATTTTACACCAAACCAGAGGTTGTCATTGATTTCTTATTTTCTGTATTTATTTATTTATTTATTATACAATGCTTATTTACTTTATTCATTTTTTTACAGTTGCATTAACTTGAGGGATTTTACATACAACATAAGGCTGCCGTTTATTTTGTTTTTAATTTATTCATTTATTTTCCAGTGAGTGTTTTTTTTATATTTTTAAAATGTTGTTAACATCAGGGATTTTACACAAAACTAGTGGGTGTCACTGACAACACACACACATATATGTGTGTATATATATATATATATATATATATATATATATATATATATATATATATATATATATATATATATATATATATATATATATTTCAATGGCAACATCGTACTGGATTTTCAACACCCCAGAGGTTGTCTATTATTATTTATATTCATTTATTAGTTTTTTTTATTTAGTTTAGTGTTTATTTTTTTTATTTTGCTGTGGCATTAACCCAAGTGATTTTACACCATACATTAGTTGTCATTTACTTCTTTATATTTATTAATTTGTTTATTTTACAATGATAATAAATCGAGGGACTTCACACCATTCCAGAGTCTGCCATTTATATTGGTTATTTTCTGTTTATTTATGTAGAGATTTTATTTATTTTCCAGTGGTATTAACTTATTAGATTTTACACTATGCCAGAGGATGGCATATATATATAGTTTATTTATTTTTTCATTAACATTTATTTATTTATTTATTTTACTATTGATATTTATTTGTTGTTAATATATTTATTTTTATATTTATCTGAAAATACCATTAACTTAGGGATTTTACACTTCGTCAGAAGCAGCCATTTGAATTGTTTATTTTTTATTTGTTTTACATTAACATTCGCTTACGGGATATTTGAAGATTTGCCAATAAATTGTTGAAGCTACATGTGCATTAGTACTTGAAGAAGCTGAATATGTATATATATATATATATATATATATATATATATATATATATATATATATATATATATATATGCAGTGGTGGCGCACTGGTATGATTCGCGGCTACCAGTCAAAGAGGGCCGAGGTTCAAATCCCGCCGCTCACCGGTGGCCCGTCAACCTAACGGTCCGAAAAAACCCGAGAGGTTCAGCAGGAGAATAGATACCAGCCCTCCTTCTGGGTAGTTAAACAGTGGGCATAGCGACACACTGGTCACGTGTCATATGCATTGGGACCTGTCCCCACTGGCTGTCGGCCTAAGAAACAGATCAGCGCCTGCCCAATGAGCCTACAGAGGCCCAGGAGGACTTTAACTTTAATATATATATATATATATATATATATATATATATATATATATATATATATATATATATATATATATATATATATATATATATATATATACACACACACATACATACATACACTACTCTGATTAAAACAGTTGTGTTACTCATTTTTCTTATTCCTTTTTCAATTTTTGTTTTCTTATCATTACCGATGGGTGAAATGATAATTTTCAAACTATATAGTCACTTGCCCGATGAAGACATCTATTTTATTCAGCTCTATAGGCCTCTCCATTAGCATCAGAGTTCGAGTCTCCGGCCGGCTGATGAAGAGTTAGAGGAATTTATTTCTGGTGACAGAAATTCATTTCTCGCTATAATGTGGTTCGGATCCCACAATAAGCTGTAGGTCCCGTTGCTAAGTAACCAGTTGGTTCTTAGCCACGTAAAATAAGTCTAATCCCTCGGGCCAGCCCTAGGAGAGCTGTTAATCAGCTCAGTGGTCTGGTAAAACTAAGGTATACTTTTTTTCTCCATTAGCATGACATCTAGAACCATCGAAGTCATCAAGAACTACATACAGTATTTTTGAAGGCTTCGTGAGGAATGCTTCAAAGAAATGCAATGGAGCCGAAATGTTCTTTGGAATTTCGAAGGTCGTGGAATTTATTTCAGTTCAAGGTTTTTAACACGCTGAAAAAAGAGTAATCATTTTTTCATAAATGAAACTATTTAATGCAAAATTGAGGGCTCTGATTTTTCTTGGATCAGTGATACTGTTTACAAATTATATATATATATATATATATATATATATATATATATATATATATATATATATATGTGTGTGTGTGTGTGTGTGTGTGTATATATATATATATATATATATATATATATATATATATATATATATATATATATATATATATATATATATATATGGGTGTGTGTGTGTGTGTGTATATATATATATATATATATATATATATATATATATATATATATATATGTACGTACGTATGTATGTATGTATGTATATGTATGTATATATATATATATATATATATATATATATATATATATATATATATATATATATATATATATATATATATATATATATATATATATATATATAAGTTATAATCACTCTGTCACGTGATTTATGTCTCTCATTATCACCAGGAAAATTGAAGACTGGGTGTAAATCCTATCCTGACCGGTTTCGCAATTATTTATAAGCCATTATCGAAGGACTGATACAAAGTGGTTCAAATTCCAACTTATAAGCTCCGTGGACAGTACAAAGAAACATGCAAGTGTGGATTTTTTGGTTTCCAGCCGTCCATATGTTTGTTTGTACTGTCCCCTTAGTTTATACATTGTGAATTTCTACCACTACGTATCAGTCCTTCTATGATGGCTCAGAAGTAAATGCGAAACCGGTCAGGATTTACACCAGTTCTTTAATTTTCCCAGGGGTAATGAGACCCATACATACATACCTATATACATACGTATATACCGTGTCTGTATCGTCAAAAATGAAGACAAAGGTACTGTACTACCATTGTTCATACTTAACGATACAATGGTAAATAAGGCTGGACGACGACGATTCTACACTGTGGATTCATAACCAGTAGACTGACGTTGTTTCCTGCCATACATTATATATATATATATATATATATATATATATATATATATATATGTAGCATCGTACTGATTATGGGACACAGGTTAGTTTTCCCGCTACCTACATCATAATTTCTTCATATTTTTTGCACTTGGATCTTAGGGCTTTGTTGTGACAAGCGTACCCAAAAAAAGCGCGAAGAATTCGAGAGGTTAAGAGGGCTTTGTGGCCATTACAATTACGTTATATATATATATATATATATATATATATATATATATATATATATATATATATATATATATATATATATATATATATATATATTTATATATATGTATGTATATATACTGTATACATTATATATATATATATATATATATATATATATATATATATATATATATATATATATATATATATATATATATATATATATATATATATATATATATAAAATGCGAAGTCTTGTGTTGTATATTTTGCCGGAAACAGTGGATAGTGAGCCATGACATCACAATTTTTCTGTGAAACGATAATATGTACATGATTAAATGAATATTTTTGTACTCATATAACCCGCGTTTCCATTTGACAACATGGAGAAAAAATACTGAATACTCGATGTGTCCTCGTTCAGCGTTGTGGCATAAGGTAACATGAGTGGTAATTTCACAGAGCGCAGTGGCTATTCAGACAAAAATTTCATTAGTTGCACTCCGCTGCTGAGACTTCGTGTGATGTGTAATTGCCGGGCCATTCTCTCTCTCTCTCTCTCTCTCTCTCTCTCTCTCTCTCTCTCTCTCTCTCTCTCACTCTATCATTTGAAATTTCTTACACTTAAAGTAAGGTAATCTCAGTCCTTAAAGAATTGTATGTGGGTTGGAAGAATTTAGACACCTTAAATCAAAGAATTTATTTCGGACAGAATAGGGTATCAGGCTTTTTGTCAACCGCTCGTTATTTTGAAGTGTGATGAATAGTGGCTAACAGCGCAGTGAAGCCTTGCAGTTAATAATGGCTGTAAATGAGACAGGCAAGTTCTCTGTCTTTAAACGTATATGGTGTGCCGCATTTGTGCTGTAAGTATCAAGAAACAAAGTAATTGATATTTAAGCAAGCTAAGAAGAAGAATCCATGATAGTGATAGTAAATTCCCCATTTGGAATGAGTGAATTCATGAAAAATCACCGAAGACAAAGAATGCAATCGATCACTCCAGTCGAAGGACTTGCCTTTGAAACTAAATTCTGCATTAGAGTAGACTGCATCTTATTGAACTTCCTGCTCCATAATCCGTTGTTTCTTAAGGAAGGAAGAGTTGTTTGGCGTCTGAGCTGGAAATTTTGCCTCACTTCCTTCTTGGAATCCCCGTAGGAGGTAGTGCCGTTAGTGCACCTCACGGGGTGCGCTATAGACATTACCAAAGGTTCTTGCAGCGTCCCTTCGGCCCCTAGCTGCAACCCTACCTCCCCTTAACATTGCTCTCTTAGACATAGGAGTTTTTCGGTCATAAAATTGCAAGATGGTCTGCTCCGCTTCTTCTGTACTGTAGTACTTTCCTGGTCAACTGGCTTTATATAGACATGAATCTCTACTTGACTTCTGCGCTCTCAAGTTAGTCGTATAAATGTAGATCTCTGTCTTGTGTTCAACTTCGAAAATTGAAATATTTTATTATTTTGGCCTTCAATCAAATTTATCAGAATTTTGAAAGAAGTAATAACGTTAGAATTTTAAGGTAATTTAACATATGATGTATTCAAAACCTTCGAAAGTACAACAGCCTCTTGTCTAAAGCAGATAGCTGCATCTAGAGAGCATTTTATACGTGCAGATAGCTTACATTAGTTTGGCATTTGCTTTCATATGAAGTGAAATTTATGAAAGTAATTTTTTTTTTCATGAAATAATATGTATATTTTCATGTAAGATGTTCGGTACTTTTCAGCAATCAACAAATGTCAAGTATTACTAAAGCTAAGGATTAGAAAGGCTCGACTGGGTAGTGTTGGAGAAACTGCTTCGCTCGGAATGTAGGATCTTTGCTTGTGGAGTCCTAACAAGTCTTGAGCACTTGGGGTACCTTAAGCTATTCTGACCATACCCATGCCACGGTGCCTCTCCTGCAGAAAGGCCACTCGTCAATTACCAAGCGACGAAGGCCACTTTAGACGTACTTCTGTAAAATTCTTTAAAACCCATCGAGTGTCTGGTGACTCAGCTGCATCAAGTGCCTTATAGTTTGTGGATTTCCAGTGTCTGAACCAGCTTGGAGGATCTGTGGGACGAACAACCTTCTCCCAGAAGGATAGTTGAAAATGGGAATGGTAGCACCTCCAGCAGATACCCTTAAGAGGAAAAAGCCGTAGATAAATATGCATATTGTTTCATTCTGAACACGTGTAGGGGTTAGTAGGGATGTGATCGTATAAACATCACAGTATGAAATTAAAATTAAAACACTTCGCTATAAAATCAATTTTTTCGTAATCCTATGGCGCACATTCAGAGACTAAAATCTTCAAGTACAATTTAGAAACGAATACACATACGCACGGACGTATACTGACAAATATATATGTGTGTACGTGTGTGTGTGTATTCGTATCTAAATTGTAGCTGAAGATTTTAAAGTCTGAATGTGCGCCATAGGATTACGAAAAAATTGTTTGATTTTACAGTGAAGTGCTTCATTTTTAATTTCATATTGTGATCTTTATACGATCACATCCCTACTAAACCCTACACGTGTTCAGAATAAAACAAGACAGCAGTTCGGTGTACAATAGCGAGAGGAATGTTAAGAGGGGGCAATGTGAAACGGGGCCGTGTTATTGCGTGCAAGAATTTCATGATTTAGTCGACGTAAAATGAACATTACAAAATCTTTGTATTAAAAAGTTGTACGCAGCCTGGGCAGTCTTGATATACTGTACTGTACTATACTGTATTCCCATGTTTAGGAATGAAAAGTGAGCACTTCTTTTTGTGCGGTCTGTTTTTAAATGTATTGACGTCCGTGTAGAAGATTTTAAAATTTTGTACATGGACAGAAGCTTGAATTCTTTAGAGATAAAACAATCAAACTTTAAAGTTGTTGTTGTTCGTCCTCAGTTCTGCCAACCGTACACATCCACGACCATCCCAGAAATATAAGAACGTCACATTTTCACTTCGTATAACGGAAAAGATTTAGTTACCTAATCACAGAGGTCCCTATAAACCTTATTCTTTGAGAATCGTCTTTTTTAGTTTTCTGTAAAAGAAAACTATTGTGCCGGCTTTGTCTGTCCGTCCACACCTGCTCAGTGGTAAAACTAAGGTATACTTTTTTTTTTTTCTGTCCGCCTTCAGATCTTAAAAACTACTGAGGTTAGAGGGCTGCAAGTTGGTACGTTGATCATCCACCTTCCAGTCACCAAACAAACCGAATTGCAGCCCTCTAGCCTCAGTAGTTTTTATTTTATTTAAGGTTAAAGTTAGTTATGACCGTGTGTCTAGCAACGCTATAGGACAGGCCACCACCAGGCCGTGGCTGACAGTTTCTTGGGCCGCGGCGCATGCAGCATTATACCGGGACCACCGAAAGATAGACATATTTTCGGTGGCCTTGATTATAAGCTGTACAGAAAACCTGATTGCGCCGAAAAAACTTCGGCGCATTTTTTACTTGTTCAATATAGTACCGAATATTTTTAAAGAAGAAGTTCGATTTTCTTAAACTTAGGTGAAAAGTTACGATCTAGATAATCATGTATAATTATTACTTTCGACCGATTTTTCTGCAGCGTGAATTGACAAAATTTTATGTCCCCACAAAGGGAGCATCGTTATTCGCTTTCTTCCGCCTTTTGTTATTTTCATGGTAAAGAAAAGAGGCTCCTGGTAATAGGCAACCACGCATTTGAATGTTGTTAAAAAAAAAATGGTTGATTCTGGAAGGGCAACAGCGACGAGAAACACGGACACATAACGGAAGCCTCACAACTTTTGACTACTGCTTGTCTAGGGAAACGATTC
This sequence comes from Macrobrachium rosenbergii, assembly GCF_040412425.1. Classification (NCBI taxonomy): domain Eukaryota; kingdom Metazoa; phylum Arthropoda; class Malacostraca; order Decapoda; family Palaemonidae; genus Macrobrachium; species Macrobrachium rosenbergii. The sequence goes on from NC_089749.1 coordinate 27,410,567, forward strand.
ACGCCGTGGGTAAAAGGGCCGACCCGTCAAGTATATAAGTCTGCCAAACTTCTATAAACCAGTTCCAAAGTCGGCTGCTATAATCTCAAGACCCTACATGGCGACTTCATTGTTCCGTTTTCACAGAGCGTGACGTTGCCTCCTTCCCTCCTTTTTACTGAACTAGCTTTGGCACTCCAACGTCAGTTATTGTAACCACGGCGACGTTGCTCTCCGCTATCCCCACCACGCCCCCACTCTCTTCATCCTCCTCCTCCTCCTCCTCCTCCTCCTCCTCCTCCTCCTCCTCCTCCTCCTCCGCGATATCTTGTCTCGTTCTGTGAAGGCTCACTCAGTCTCTCGGTGTGTGTGTTACCGATCAGTCTAACCTCGAACGCGTCTTTGGTGAGTAGAAAGGAGTCTCGTTTTCCCTTTTCCCGCCTTCGTTTCCCCCTACGTGACGTAATGTGTTGTGCGAGTCTTGATGTTTTATGCTTATAGAATCGTGAAAGATCATACGTTTAGTGGCTTTACCCATGTTTACACTACCGTGATATTATAAACATATTTAATGTGCATTTTATTTTTGAGTAACTTTTCGTGATGGTTTTTTCAAGTAGCAAACGATCTGTTGCTTAAGGCAATATACACACATCTCAGTGGTTGTACGGAATATTACACTAGAATGAAATGAATCACAATTGATTGATTAACATTTTACGTAAAAACGATAATATTCTGTTGCACTGAAAGATATTATATGGCTTGCATGACAATAATAGCTTTAACCAAGCTTGCATACGCAGACATACACGCGCATATATACATATATATGTATGTATGTATATATATATATATATATATATATATATATATATATATATATATATATATATATATATATATTTATGACATACAGTATATTATATACATATATACATTTGCAGATATATTTAATGTATATATGTTATATATTGATATATATGTATATATATGATATAAATACACACACATATGTAAATATAAATGTATGTGTGTAAATATATACAGTATACATTATATTTTATATATATATATATATATATATATATATATATATATATATATATAGTTATGTATGAATGTATGTATTGCAACTTACTCCTTACAGACGTGGGAAGGTATTACCATTTCTTTCAGCAAGTAGTAATTGGATGATGTTGTCATTCCATCGTTTGTATTTGTATAACTGGCTCCACTCCGCGTACTCGTGCCCGATTACAGAAGTGAATAATCCATAATAAATGTTATTGAGAAATTCATTGACGCTTATAAATCCGTTCCTTGAATGGCCTACATTAAAACGATCTGTCAGCCAACGGTTCAGTGAAGATTACAGTAGATTGAGAATAAGGCTTCCTTGCTCCGTGGTGCTGAGTTCTGCAAAAGGAACTGTAACTGGCTACGCCGAGAAAAAAAAAAAGTAAACACTTGTAGGTGTTTTTCCCCTGGCGTGGAGAATATATGTGTCATTGGGGTCTTTTCACTCGATGTGGAGTTCTTGCCTGTGGTGCCCCTGAAATTGATCCTTGATTTCTCTTTCCTGGACACGATGTCTGTATTTGTTTCCTGGATGTCAAGTGCCTCTCTCTCTCTCTCTCTCTCTCTCTCTCTCTCTCTCTCTCTCTCTCTCTCTCTCTACGGTTTCTCTTTTCAAGATGCGAAGTCTGTTGATCAAGTATGACGCAATTTTTCCCGTAGGGGGTTAGTGCCGTCAGTGCACCTCACGTGGCGCACTTTTAGGTATTGCTTAAGGGCCCTTGCAGCCTCCCTTCGGCCCCAAGCTGCAACCTCTTTCATTTCTTTTGCTGTACCTCCGTTCTTATTCTCTTCCATATGATTATCCACCCGCTTAACAATTGTTTCGCAGTACAACTGCGAGGTTTTCCTCCTGTTACACCTTTCAGACCTTTTTTACTGTCAATTTCCGTTTCAGCGCTGAATGACCTCGTAGGTCACAACGCTTGGCCCTTGTCCTGAATTGTATATTCTATGATGAAATTTCTCTGGGAGTTTGCTTCATGAACTCGGAAGTCTTTGAACGCGTTTTTCCGTTGTCATTTTCTTCCCGGGATATGAACTGTATTAAGGAGGATTGAGAAGTCTTCCCCTTTTATTCGAGTGTTGCTGTTGGTTGTGGGGGGTGGGAGGCTCTGTTGCTTGTAAGACATGGCAGGTCTGTCTGACTTCCCCTTAAATTACTGTATAATAATAATAATAATTAAATCCTATTCGCACAGTCATTCAGTTACTTCGAAGTGCAATGGAGGCTTATGGCAAGTTTCTGCATGTAAGGGATGGGTAGTAATTGTTGTTACCTTCCTCAATTTCCTTTTGTTTTTTCCTCCTGCTTAAAAATACGTAGTTGGCCTGGCTGTTTGGTGCATTTCTTTTGAATTTCTTATTATAGGAAGAACTGAGGCTGTGATATTAACATTGGCAATGTATAGAAAATGGAGGACGAGTATGAAAGCAATAATACTTGAAAATATCATAATATATGAGTTGGCAGTTCTTTTGGTAACTAATATATGTATGTATATATATATAAATATATATATATATATATATATATATATATATATATATATATATATATATATATATATATATATATATATATATATATATTAGTTCGTGCTCTGGAAAGCTAAACCAAGGAGAAGCAGAGAAAATGCGCCGAAGAAACTTCGGCGCAATCGAGTTTTCTGTACAGCCGCTACAACTGATAATCAAGACCACCGAAAATAGATCTATTTTTCGGTGGTCTCGTTTTAATGCTGTATGAGCCGCGGCCCATGAAACTTTAACCACGGCCCGGTGGTGGCCTATCCTATATTGTTGCCTGAATCACCATTATGGCTAACTTTAACCTTAAATGAAATAAAAAAACTACCGAGGATAGAGGGCTGCAATCTGGTATGATTGATGACTGGAGGGTGGATGATCAACATACCAATTTGCAGCCCTCTAGCCTCAGGAGTTTTTAAGATCTGAGGGTGGAGAGGATACATTAATTTTGGAGCAGGGATTGTGACATGATCTATGAAAACATCGCCCCCCACCCCCAACTCCCCCCCCCCAAAAAAAGGAACGTAATTGTTATTTGTCAAACAGTTGTGTTACATAAACAAATTAGCCTTCGTCTTATTCATCTACATATTAAAAAATATATTTTACGAGTAAAATCTCCATTGTTAGATCATTAATAATGTCAACAAAACTGCAGATTTCGTGTTTTTGTTTCATAAGTTTTTCTTATATATCAGATAAATCTAATCTTTTAATATCTTTAACTGATGAAATGTTATAATGAAATATTTCTTTTTCATGACGACTTGGAAAAGTGTCTAGTGGCCATTTTGGATAAAAAAACTTCCTTATACTAAATTTACTTATGTATATGTACATGTGTGTGCATTATTTATATATATATATATATATATATATATATATATATATATATATATATATATATATATATATATATATATATATATATATATATATATATAAAATAGCTATCAAGGTGGCAACCAGGAAAAAGGCGTCCATACACCAAATCCCAATTTATTCATGCCGACGGCGTTTGGCGATGTCATATTATGTTATCAAGGCTGAAATTGACACTTCTCACTAAAAATCACTAAAAACGTAAAAAAAGTAAAAGATATCACTAAAAAAGACACGAACATGACTTACCTAAACTGAGCTAAAAAGTAAGTAAAACATCTAAAAAACAAAGAGGGTAACTAAAAACAGAGGTGCAGACCAAAATATAAACAAACTAGCATTTATTTGATATAACGGTTATGTGGAGAGTGTCTGGATGTTTGACGAGGGAATAATGGCAGCTTTTTATCAGGATGATTTCGAACGTAGCGAGCTCCTCTTCTTCACCATTTCAACAAGCGTTCCCTGCAGGGGGCCAGCCGTCAGTGCACCTCACGTGGTGCACTGTAGGCATTACTTACGGGTCTTTGCAGCATCCCTTCGGCCCCTAGATGCAACGTCTTTCAGTCCTTTTACAGTACCTCCATTCATATTCTTTCTTTCATCTTACTCTCCACCCTCTCCTAACATTTGTTTCATAGTGCAACTGCAACTTAGTGTCAATTTTCCTTTCAGCGCTGAATGACCTATAGGTCCCAGCGCTTGGCCTTTGGCCTAAATTTTGTATTCTATTTTATCAACAAGCGTTAACATGCACTGTTTATATGCTTGTACGTCAGTGTATGTGGGTTTGAATTTTTAAGTAAAGATAATTTTTTATACAGAACAAATTTGTTTTGGTGACTTGGCCCCGTTTTTTTATCCGCGTCTTTCATAATGCCGTTGACTGATGAAATACAGTACATTACTTGATTTAACTTGTTCCTCCTTTTGTGTTGTTAAAGTACTGCCCCTACTGATGTACTGTTTATACATACTTGGCTGTTTGCTGTTTATACATACTTGGCTGTTTGCTGGTCTAGTGCCAGGCCGCCCGGGAATGTAGTGTGCATTGATAATTATTTATTGTTTTCTGATGATTATTGTAATGTCCAGTGTTAAATTTCATTTCCATTATATTTCAGTGCATTGCCTGTGCTATTTTCTCCCTCTTTCATTTGTCAGTGTTCCTTTGCTTACAGGCGACAGATGTTTGTTGAAAGGTTGTGATTATGTTGCTGCAGTTAATTATACGTGTATTGTGGGGATGACAGTTAATTCACATACAGTATTTTTTTTCTCATTGTTATGCCTTTTTATTTGTGGATGTAGAATTGACCTGCTTCTGGTGAGGCTTGTGTGCAGATGTATGAATAGCCTTCAAAACTGTCGAAAATTATTATCATAAATGTTATGTACTAAGGTTTCACCAATCATTTCGAGATATATGAACGAACAGCTACTATTTTCCTCATCTTCTCAATGCAAAAGAGACTGGTTCCGGAGTACTTTTATAAAACTGAATGCAGGGCTGATCATCTTTCTCATGTGTGATAAAGGTAATAATACTCTCTAGGTAGTGGGTTAGTCATGAACATTGAAACATCTCTTTCGAGAAAACTAATTGAAATTTATGATATGCCCCGGAAGCATCCCTCGCTGAAAATGATTAACCAAAGACGTCATCTGGGTGATTCCGATTATACTCCAAAATGTGGTAAGACAGTATTATCATCTACTATTGCTTACATTGTACAAAGATAATGTGAGTGTATCAGATACGACACTTTTTAAGACTACAAACACGGTCGGTAGATTTTTTATTCCATCTTCATGACTGGTTTTCATCTGTGGGAAATTCATGGTTGCTCACGTTATGGTTATCAGTATCCCTTAGTAGACTTAATTAAATGTTTACTTATTGAATATGATCACATTTTCTTGGCTGTAAGCCTAACAAGAAGAAGAAATCAAATTGCAGATTGTTGGCACACATTTCCTCAAGATTTTGCTCTTGTATTCATATATTCAAGGAATGATCCACTTCAGGTTTGTAGTTAAAGGCGACTGGAAACAGTCGTAAGGCTGCTCTGGGTGAGGGGATGACTCCAGTCTAGATAAGTAGATATGACAAAGAAAGATACTGAAGAGAGAATCATTAAGAGTTTGGATTCCAACTTGAGTCGCATGTTACGAGCTTCTATAGGGGGCGGGGGATTCCGCCGACTCGGAACTCATAAATCGTACAGGATTCCGCTAGTTTGCGTTTTTAAAAGACACAAAATAAAGCCATTTTTGTGCGTCATCAGTATGAAATCTCTGTCATGTTGGGAAGATTCGCTGAATCTTACAAAAACTTTTGATGCGTCGCATTTCGTATGGTTTGGGGCTATATATTGCAAAGAGGTGAATCAGATTTTATGTCTCTCTCTGAATTTTTAAGAAGTTTAAAACTTGTTCTTTGGAAGCTTGAATTTCAGGTTAATGGCCCCTGTGGGCTTGTTCCATATGAATAGGTTTCATCTGCTGTATAATAATAATAATAATAATAATAATAATAATAATAATAATAATAATAATAATTTCTAGTAATGAATACGAAAAAGTCTTATCGAAGCCCTGAGATCGTTTGTTATCAAATCTCATTCACAAAATGAAAATTTATTATTTGGAATAAATGGTTAGTACGGTGAGAGGGAAAGAAAGTGTGAATGTTAATTGGCAAGTATTTGCATACGTAGTATAGTGCGCAGTTCTATTAAAATATATTACTCAAGTATCACGTTCAGTGAGTGGTGGTAAAGTAAAAAATTTACCCTAGATATACCCACAAGGACGTTTCCTCACGCACGCGTATACACACACACACACACACACACACACACACACATATACATATATATATATATATATATATATATATATATATATATATATTAATATATAAATATGCATAAGTATACTTCTGTGTGTGTATATGTAGATACATATACATACATACATGTTTATATATATACGTATATGTATGTGTGCGTGTGTGAGAGAGAGTGATTATCCGTCTGTCTGTCACACATCAGTTCATATTCATAAATTCAGTCTCTCATAACGTACATTTTTTTCATTCCATGTGACATTCACGAGTATACGAGTACAAGCATCTTTATGTAATGAACAGGTATTTATGTTAAACGTTGCCTTATTGGTTCAGAAAGCTTCTTCTTGATCATGAGTAGTTCATTATGAGACCTGGTGTTCTCAAAAGGTAAAGTGAAAAGAAGCACTCAAAACAGCTTTGTCCAGTTGTTGAGGGTTACTCCTTCCATATACTGTATAAACTTATCAGCTGCACGGAATTTCCTTTCACTTTCATTTATCTCTTTCTCTGTGTCAACAGAATAAGGAGAACACTTATGATAACACATTTTCATGAGACTTTTTATTAGACTGTTGACACTTAACGTAGGCCTTGTGCCTTGGATTTTAGAACAAGTCTGGACAAAGCCAGGGTGTTTTCGTGAAATTTGACGCGGCTAGAAGTGTCCTCTATATCTTGTCGAGCCTCAGTGGCAGCTCTTCTGATTGCGTACCCTCTTCCCAGAGTTCATCTCTTTTTATTACAAGCTAGTCATAACTGTAATATAAGAGACCGTGTAACGAATTCCGTTGCTAATTCTTTCTAAAGGTCCGCCTTAAAGCTATCTACTCCTATTTTAGTGGAGTGACAGCCCAAGGAACAGCAAAAATGAAACTCAAACATGAACAGGAATTACCAAATAAACATAATGTACATAACCGTAAATAACAAATATATTTATACACAAATGGATACAACTTTAATTACATAATCACCTGAAACGGAAAGGACCACACGCCATACAAGCAACAAAAACAGACTCGTAGCTGACAGTCATACCAATTGGAGGAGCGAAAGCTGTAGGAGAAGGTGGGAAGACACAACACACTACTGCGAAAAATCAACGCAAACGCACGACAGGAAAGGCTACTGAGAGAAAGAATCCTTAAACACAGCTAAGTACAGTAATTCATTACACCTAACAACAAACCAAATTCACAGTAGATTCATGATTACATTTCAGAATTTTTCGTGGCGATGTAGCATCAGCTGGATACAAAGGATATTTTTCAGTAAGTGATGGGACAAAATGATACTTTTAATTCTTTCAAATTAATGCTGAACAAGTGAAAATGACCGGGTTTTTTGACATAGTGAATTATATTATTAAATGAAACTTGTTCACATGGGACAAGCACACAGGGGCCATTGACTTGAAATTCAAGCTTTCTAAGAATGTCGGTTTCAACCTCCCACCGCAGACCCCACACTGCAGCAGTAACTGATAATGATACCAGAGCCAGTGATTTTTCATCGCCCTGGGGAGACGCGAACCCGCCTTAAAACCTTAACTGTTAAAGATTTTCTTGTTATAAACCTTATTTTTTTCACAATCAAGATTTTTCCTCCCAGCATCGAGTCTAAGATGGTTTGATGTCTGGTCTGCTGAAGTTCACTTTACTTCGGACTCTTCACCGTCTAACTTTTATTCCAGGGAAATCATCAGGAGGATTCATTGACTGATCATAGCTACTCAAACTGGCCTCACAACACCCAGGTTATTGACGCCGTAATAAATTTAAAAAAAGGAAACTAAACTATAAATAAATAAATTACTTTAAAAGTAGTTTCATATAGTATAATCATATCTAATCACATATACTATGTATGCATACACATATTGCATGTGTGTATAATTTAAAATTTATTGAGGAGGCCCGCCTTCCTAACAAAGGTGCACTGGTGCTCCATATTAGAATCCTCACCGAGAATTGTAGCTAGGATAAAATGTCCTACCCTGTCGCGTCCCCAGGACAGGAACCTGTGTCTCAAATTCCCAAGACGGGGACATTCGACCAGCAAATGTCTCGCAGGATAGAATATTAGGGTCGTACCTCTGATTCGTAATTATTGTATCTGAAACCCAAGTTCGCTAGGCCTTGGCTTCGTATTCTTCCACTGACTGTTACCTCGAAAGCTTCGAACTCTAACAGTTCATTGTAGGAACACATTCTTTTCCCTTGGTGTGCTGTGTGAAGCAGGTCGTCATTATTAATCAGTCAGCATCATTGTTCCTAGTGTGTTCTGATTAACATACCTTTGACTGGATATTTATCTCCAGTAACTGTCTTCTCTATCTGTTGTTCAAGTACATCACACGTTCTAGTTTTCTGGAAAAGGAAACTATTTTGCCGGCTTTGTCTGTCCGTCCGCACTTTATCCTGTCCGCACTTTTTTCTGTCCGCCTTCAGATCTTAAAAACTACTGAGGCTAGAGAGCTGCAAATTGGTATATTGATCATCCACTCTCCAACCATCAAACATACCAAACTGCAGCCCTCTAGCCTCAGTAGTTTTTATTTTATTCAAGGTTAAAGTTAGCCACACTCGTGCTTCTGGCAACGATATGATAGGCCACCACCAGCCCGTTGTTAAAGTTTCATGGGCTGTGGCTCATACAGCATTATACCGAGACCACCGGAAGATAGATCGAATTTAGGTGGCCTTGATTATAAGCTGTAGCGGCTGTACAGAAAACTCGATGACGCGGAAGAAACTTCGGTGTCTTTTTTATTTGTCTGCATATATCCCTAACTTTTTGTTGTCTTACTTCTTCTTCGGGAGTTGAGTTCATTTCCCTCATGGCAGCAATGTAACAGTGAATGTGGAAGTGGAAGAAGCCAAGAAAAGACGAAGGTAACGGATGTAAACGCGTAATAGCGACTGGAAAAATAGCAGTTTTGTTACAGGTGATACCCTAGGGAAAATAACTGACATTTGATAGTGGATATTTTCCCTGAATTTCTCTTTCACTCCTTTTGTCCTGTGAAAGGGAATCCTTAATAGCACAATATCGACATTCCAGTGAGAAGAAAAAGCAAAAGGGCGCGTGTCGTTTGGAACGTGAAAACAAAATGCCATTGTCTTTAAAAAAAAAACTGTAAGGTCTTTCACCCCTCGACGGGCGAGTTAATTGCGTTCACTTCGAGACATTATTTGTTGAATTGAATTCATTTTGATTAAGGAGGAATGGGCGAAATGCTGACAAATATTTTAGAATGGCATGATTTCATTGTTGATATTTCTAGACAGAGAATTCGAAATTTACATAACTTGTGAATATACTACGCAGACGTTCTAGTTCATATTTCGAGGCAGAATGACAGACCTGTCTGTAAATTATGACTGGATGGCCCAGGAGAAAACACACACACACACACACACACAAACCCATGGTCCAAAGCTAAAACAAAGCTCAACAGCGGGAAATCATTATAATCTCAAATGTCAGAAGTTTTGCAAACTCTTCACTGATATCAAAGGAAATATTAAGAATTCATTGTGAATCGCGATATGTTTTGAGAAACTAGACCCCAGTTGTAGCTTGCAGAAATATTACCTTTTTTACCTGTTACTGTTTTTTTAGTTGTCTATAAAAGAAAACTATTGACATGGCTATTTGTCTGGTCGTTCGCACTTTTTCTGTCCGCTCTCAAATCTTAAAAACTCCTGAGGCTAGAGGGCTGCAAATTGGTATATTGATAATCCACCATCCAGTCATCAGACATACCAAATTGCAGACCTCTAGCCTCAGAAGTTTTTATTTTATTTAAGGTTAAAGTTAGCAATGATCTTGCGTCGGGCACCGCTATGAGTGCAAACAACACAGGCCACCACCAGGCCGTGGTTGAGAGTTTCATGGGCCGGGGCTGAGTTTCATACAGCATTATACGCTGTACAGAAAACTCGATTGCGCCGAAGAAATATCGGCTCATTTTTTACTTGTTTTATGTTTAAAATACATATTGAGGAAGGGGAACACAATACATAACGAGTAATGGGTAAAACCTAAAGAACGTGACGTGAATTTTAAGAAGTTCGTTTCAAAACTGGATGTAATCTCATTATTCTTGAAAAATAAAGGCCGCCGATTGTTTTACATAAAATGACCACAAATTTTCAAGCTATTTAGTGTAGTGAAAACTCAATTTTTCCTCTGAGACGAAGTAGCTCGAGTGTTTGGTTTCTTACTTCCCAAAAATAGTGATCACGATTTAAAACATCGAACAATATACTTCAAGCATTAAGTACCGTTCCCTAATTTTTATGATTTATATTGCTGTTTAGGCATACACACACACATATATATATATATATATATATATATATATATATATATATATATATATATATATGTGTGTGTGTGTGTGTGTGTGTGTGTGTGTGTGTGTGTGTGTGTGTGTGTGTGTGTATGTGTGTTTGTTTTCCATTCAGGTGCGTAAAACTGGCTCTTTAGTTTTCGTTCAGCATAAATGTTTAAGCATTTTGAATAGTTGTGGTCCTAAAAAAAAGAAATAATGCAATTTTTTCAGTGTCTCTTTTGTGGTAAAACTGTCAACCATTTGTACTTGCTCGTGGTGCTTCGATTTCCTAATTAAGATGCGCCTTTTGTAAAGGACAACGCGTGATGAGGCTGTTGAATCTCTCCTTTTGCGAAGGAGATTCACGTAACCAATTATGTCTGCCTTTCGCTCTGGAAAAGAACAGGGAGGAAAACTGTTCACATGCATAGAATACAAATAATGTGTAATTGTTGCCACTACTCTTTATGCTTGTGCAATTCCCAAGCACTGTGATTCCAGTGAATTTTAATTGTTCCTTTGATATCACTGCGGTGTGTAAACATTCTAGATTATAATGATTTCTTGGCACTGCTATAGCTGTGATTTAGCCTTGGACCAGTGTGTGTGTTTGCGTGTTTTGTATTCTAAATCTTTGGATTTATTTGTATTTTTCGTTTCTCGCGATTGTATATGATTTAGCTTCCTTAAATTTCATATTTCTTGGGATATTCCTATCTATTTTATATATGTGTACAATATATATATATATATATATATATATATATATATATATATATATATATATATATATATATATATATATATATATTTATATATATATAATATATATATATATATGTATATAATATATATATATATATATATATATATATATATATATATATATATATATATATATATATATATATATATATATATATAAACAAATCACAGTAAAGCTAATAATTGCTATCACAAGTGTATTTATAGCTGCAGTTGCGTTACTCGTTAATTATAGTTCTTTAAGAGCTAATTTTTTATGGTCACATCATTATGAATAGATGATGCGTCAGTAAAATTGACGTGTTATTATTAAGGCGACATTTTAATATTTTTTCAGTATTTTTCTGTTTTAGGAATACAGTTTAGTATGGATGTCAAGCAACATTCAGTTATCTAATCCGGGTCAAAGAATGAAAAAGATGAAATTAATTGTTTGCTAGTATTTTTGACGCCTTTGTCAATTCTTGTATAATTTAAATCTGATTTGACGAATTCTCAACTGCCGCCGTTTGATGACACAAGACAGTGATTCTAATACGGCCAGATTATTGTTACACGACGTATATGTGGATGTTTGGCTTCCGGGAGCATGTGCTTTTGCGAGTTCAGAGAATAGAGACTGGGTAGACCAAAGACCAGAAACAGGGCAGTTGGTCACAGTAAGTGCCTAGCGTGTTGCTGTTCACGTCATTAGTATTATAAGTTTTTCTCTCATCTGTTACAGCTGGGTCATTTCAGTGTTTTCCCAATAAAAAGGACTTTTGCAATACCAACTAGAAGCTGCTATTTTGTATAGAGTCTGCTGCTCGGTGTACTTAGAACTACAGTTTTATGTTGACAATAATCCTCAACGGCGGTGGTTCTCAACCTTTTTTGGCCCATGCACCCTTTCATTATCTGTCAGAATGTCGTTCCCCCTCCTTTCAAGAATTGTCTGCTTCAAAAGGGGCATTCCAAATAATATGCAACAAAATACTAACACAACCACACAAGCTAGCGGAACCTCCCAGTAGTGCGGGCCGATGCATAATGCGTTTTGTGTGGTCCTAGGGCCAGTTTGAGCCTGCCAGTCTCTGGTCACAATTTCTCCCCTGGTTGAGAACCACTGCTCTAAGGTTTGTGAAAAATGAAATGGAGATTTAAGACCCTTTTTTCATTCTAATATTTAGTCTTTCCGTCTCCTGTCAGAAAAATCTTTTGCCTTGTTTGTAATTCAGAAGAGACAGAGACACTTTTCAAATTCTTACAAGGTCGCTCCTAGTATTACCGTGCAGTCTTTTGTCTTCATTTTGTCTGACGCAATATTTTCGTGTGTTGTAGAACGCATCGTAAGTCTTCTTCTTCTTCCATAGGTGCTAAGATTCCAAATGTCGTTTCATTTGACGGTCTGACAAATCTGCGTGTACGCTATTAAAGTAAATTTATGCAGCCAGTGTCTGTAATTATCTTCGTTTTAAAGGCCATTGTTGATTTTTATGGTTTTCCCAGTTTCTTTTATTTACAAACCTTTAAAAAAAGAGCGAAACTCATAATCTCTTACGTGTTAATTTCGAAATGAGTTATGAAATCTGCAGTAAAACGGTTAATACAATAATTTCCAGGGTAATGTAACTATCTTAAGCAATGACTCTTAAAAACTATCTTGGAAAACTGTAGCTTTCTTTCTTTTGCAGCCTTCATGAGTGTTATATCAGGTTTCCTTATTTCTTCTGCAACACAGCTGTTTCATTCTCCAACTCTTCCTCTCATTTTTAATCCAGTTACAAAGATTTCATATTATTACCTTTAAAAGAATACATAGATCAAAGGTCCCTTCAGGTATTCCGAACGATCACGTGTTTTCTCGGCTTTCGTAACTCGATTACTTTTTCTCGCCAAGCTATCGTTATTGTATCCTTTCTGGCCCTTTATCGCAAATGCTAACATTCTTGGCATCAGAATATGTGCTTTATTTGGCCCAAGAAAGTCTTTGTCTGAATAACATTATTCCCTCAATAAATACAGACGGTCAATGCTTCCCATAGTTTTTTTTTTTTTTTTTTTGCTTCTCAGGCTTCCAGTATCAGCCATTTAACTGTCGCATCACCCCCATTTCATTATTATCATAATCTTCATTTGTATTTCCTGCTTTTTTCCAAATTGGCACCACCAGTTCAGTCAAGCACAAGCCAAACTTCTGTGGAAATGTAACCTCGGTTCAGACCTACTTTTATGCGCAACTCTTTGGCTCATACACTATTGTATGTATATAACTCTCACATTTATTGCAAACTTTGAATCTCAACTGACTACCTTCCACCCCTCATATTCTCAGTGCTGCTTAAAACGCGTCCCAGTCGGAATTGCCTACATCTATTAACGGTTAACCCAAAATGAAAGAAACAATTTTCCATGTTACGCCCTTCATCTCGTGCCATAGATTCTCATTAAACGCTCGTAGACCTTTCCAAACATGATAACTATCAATATATCTTATCATCCTTACAACAACAACAAAAAATGGTTACCATCAACCACTGCTGAAGCTCCTTTCTTTCAACGAAACATGCTTATTACATTCACCCTAGTCAGCACTTCTGCTGTACAGCAGCACCGTGATGATACAGCACCTCACTCGTGATCCCATAATCATGTGTTGCTTTTCCAGTCTTTAACATTTTTTCTGTCCTTTTTTACGTAAACTAGCATTGTTTTCTCCCACATTGCTCACGTCAGCATAAATTGCGTCGACTGTAGCAGTCGTGAGTTTTTTTTTTACAGTTTTCATTTAACGACCAAGATTTTTAAAAGATTATTTGTTGATATTATTAACAGTATTAGTTCTAGTAGTAACAAGATATTGATACGTACACCTGCGCGCGCGCACACACACACACACACACACACACACACACACACACACACACACACACACACACGGAGCATGAAATAGAGGTGTGGAGAGAGAAAGAAGATAAATTCAAAAACCCTAGTATGGATATTTTTCATGGAACAGCTCGGCCCTCGATATGTGTTTATTTCTGCGAATTCTTCTGTGTAACCGAATGGTCGTCCCGTATTTCCTCCAAATTACGTTGCCGGCCATTCTCGTAAAACATCGCAGTATCCGATAAGGATGGAATGTGCTCTATGGCGTCCAAGTCCAGACAGTTCATGTGAGAATATTTTAGGCAAGTCGTGTTGATGCTATTAAACATTAATATAAGGAGAGGAAAATAATCACAGTTGTACCCGAAGATGCGGCTGCTGCCTTCCGAACTTGCTCTTCACATAATATCTATCTATCTATCTATCTATCTATCTATGTTTATTATATATATAATATATATAGATAGATAGATATACATACATATATATTATGTGAAGAGCAAGTTCGGAAGGCAGCAGCCGCATCTTCGGGTACAACTGTGATTATTTTCCTCTCCTTATATTAATGTTTAATAGCATCAACACGACTTGCCTAAAATATTCTCACATGAACTGTCTGGACTTGGACGCCATAGAGCACATTCCATCCTTATCGGATACTGCGATGTTTTACGAGAATGGCCGGCAATGTAATTTGGAGGAAATACGGGACGACCATTCGGTTACACAGAAGAATTCGCAGAAATAAACACATATCGAGGGCCGAGCTGTTCCATGAAAAATATCCATAATAGGGATTTGAATTTATCCTTTTTCTCTCTCCACACCTCTATTTCATGCTCCGTGTGTGTGCGTGCGTGCGCGCATTTGTGTATCAATCTCTTGTTACTACTAGAATTAAACTTTCAGTGTAAAACCGTTTTTAATTTCAAAAGTAATCAAGTTATGATGTCAAGAACGATATAGAGGTCGGTTAAAAACACGGTGAGCATGCGGTACATATTTTCGAGTGTGTTTGCAAACATTCTTCAGGAACAACAAAACGAGTCCGGTTTATCCATATTCGTTCTGCTTTCCTTTGTGTGTGACAGTTTTTGGCCATAAAAAGCCTCCCTTTTTTATTAAGAGAAAGAGAGAGCGTGTGGTAGGGGTCAGGGAGTGATGGAGGCAGAATGTCAGGCCCTTCATTAAATTTGATACCAAACCTTCTTTATTCCTTTTTTCACTTTTTACTCTTCGTCAGAGATTTGACTGGGAAGGTTGATGACCGATGTAAAAAAATATGGGCAAATGTAAGTCTGTCAAGGAAGTTTATAAAGCCATTTGGGGATTAAAACTGTTCTCGTAAGTGTACTTGAAATTGCGCCTCTGTCCTGTACGTTTATGTTTAAATTGTTATCAATTGCGTCAGAGCAACTGTTACCGGGAATTCTTGATTGAATTACTATTGAATCTCTGGGGAATCAAAGCGTATCGTCATTTTGTGATGTCTTATCCATAAGAAAAGCGTTAAGATAAACCGTCAGCTGGATGTAAATCACTCATATCGTTTGAACATTTATACATACATTCATTTTCTCCCGGTCGTTTTACTGCATCCTCTAATGATTCTGGACTATTAAAGCAAGTAATAAACGCTTGCTCATGGGAATGAGGCAATATCCCTTTCCTGGAAATACTTGGACATCTCACCAGGAACCAAAGCTGGCAGATATTTCGCCGAGCTCACTTGCTCACGCGCTTTGTAAGAACATGATCTGTTAATGATGGTTGCTCGTGGAGATTACCTGTTTGTTCATCCTGTATGCGTCTGATCTGTTAGTGATATGACTGTTTGTAGAGGTGAGCGACGCTTTCGCCTTGTATGGCTATGGTCTCTCAAGGATGGCTGCTTTTTGGAGATTATCAACCATTCACCTTGTAAACTCCTGGTCTGTTCATGATGGCTGCTTGTGGAGGTTACTCACATGTTCGCCTTGTATGACTCTTTTCTCTTGAAGATGGTTGCTTGTGGAGATTACTCTCTCGCTGGTCGTGTATGACCCTGGTCTGTCAGTGAAGGCCGCTCGTGGAGATTACCTTGAAGTTCGCCTTGCATGCTCCTTACCTGTTGATGATGACTGCTCATGGAGGTTACCCACTCGTTCGCTTTTTATCCCCCCCTAATCTGTTAATGAATATTGCTTGTGGAGATTACTCACTCGTCTGTCAGTGTTGACTCATTGTGGGGTTACCTACTCGTTCCTACTCGTTCTTGCTTGCCCCTAGTCTGTTAATGATGTTTGCTTTTGGAGATTGCTCACATGCTCACCTTGTATGCTCCCGGTCTTGAGATGATGGCTGTGTGTGGAGATTACCCATTCCTTGGCCATCTATGGCCGTGGTATGTCAGTGATGGCTGCTTGTCGAGAGTACTGTACAGTATGTGTAGAAGAGAGTAATGCCGTGTGAGCAAATTTATAAGCCTCTTGAAGTTTCAGTTCTGTCTGGCTGTTGGTTATTAATTTTATTCATTATATGGCTCATCAGGAAGGATTATGCTTGAAAACATGTGAATTGTCTTTTGAATCAGTACTGTCACCAATATTATTATTATTATTATTATTATTATTATTATTATTATTATTATTATTATTATTATTATTATTACAGTATTCAGTACGAGCACGTTCATATGAGACAAATAAAGAAGCCCATTCACATGCAAAGAAAGCTTCCACAGAACAGACACAGCCCATTCGCGGAAAAAGAGAAGACCACAGTAAAGAGAGTGGACTGGCCATCGCCAGTGCGATGAACATTCGTTGGGAATAGATTCTGAATAACATGACTTCCCAGACTGCAGTGGGGGATTAGCGGTGGTAAAATTTTATTACTCCTTTTTTCTTCTCAGAGACGAGACGGGTATTTTCATGAGCAAGACCCGTGACAGGAATTTAGTGTTATGCATTCTTTAATGTCAGAAGTTAAGAATAGAAGCTAGATTTACATTTCCACTCACATATGCAGCAGGTATTTTTTGTGTTCCCAAACTGTAGATTCAGCAGTTTTTTTTTTTTTTTTTTTTTTTTGTGAAGGGTGGAGGGCTTGGGTACCGCCTAGAAAGGGCGCAGGAAATCTCTTTTATTTCAAGCCATTCAGATCCAGAAAACCTTTATTAAAAAATTATATTCTTCCACATGAGGGCGAATCCCTCTAGAATAATGTAATTGAATTCGGTAAATATTCTCATATGAAATCGTAAGCTTGTGGGCTTATCCCATTATTTGTTTGTCTGAGTATAAAGAAATATTTTCGAATATCAAATATTGCAGGAAATCTTCGAAAACAGTCGAACATTAGCCATCGGTTTTTATATTAAGCAAAAAGTAATTTCCCTGACTAAATATGTACTCAGCTGTTATCATCATTTTGCTTTTTGCTCTGGTAAACTATTTACATAATATACTCGGTTTTTCCTCGTCCCCCCGAAGCCTGTAATATTTACTATGTGGGTCTCTACAGCAAAAGCGTGGCTAGCCCAAGTCTAGACAAACAGTAGATCAGATTAGTTACTATCTTAATCTGGAAAGGATATTCTGAATGTGTGCTCATATTTAAGACTTAATGCGATGCTCTTCGTGCTCGCGCGTAAATGTGAGTCCTTCATGTGCGCGCTCGTGTGTGTTTGTGTGTGTGAAGAAGAAACGTAGAAAGAATTTGTACAGTAGATTGCAAGTGCACATCATTCCCCTTGAATTTAATGGATTTTATTTGCAAATGCGTATCGTAATTTTTGTAAATTCCAAACGGTTCTGGCGATTCCTAATCTATTTTTTTATGTAAGTAGAACCTTGTTTTGTTATCGGAAAATATGGGAGGCTGCATGAGATGGCGTAAAGTTCATGTATTGGTGAATATGAATATATATATATATATACATATATATATATATATATATATATATATATATATATATATATATATATATATATATATATATATATATATATATGTGTGTGTGTGTGTGTGTGTGTGTGTGTGTGTGTGTGTGTGTGTGTGAGATTCTATCATAGAATTTTTTTAAACAAGAAACGATGTGTAATTTAAAGCTGAAGGTGCATAGACTCCGTACAAAGATAGCATTAAATTTGTCTTTTTTATCACATTTCTTTATTTTCTGCTGAAGACTCCGTTGCCGTCTGCAAGTATGGTCACTTTTTGTTCTCTAATTATGTTTTTCATCTGTAGTGAATTATCAAGGATGGTAAAGAAATTATAGTTTTATTATATCGAGGAGTATGTTCGTCTGTCAAGAAATGATCTAATTTCACATTGAGCAAGATCTCAAAATTATATGAAAATGTTAAGTTAATCTTAGTTAAGGTGTTACAAGTTGTAATACTGTATTACAGTAAAGAGGTAAAAGCTGTGTTACAACCTTTAAAGCACTAACAGATTCAGGTAATGACGTCGGTTGCGGTCTAGTCGTTTGCCACTTTCATTTCCATGAGTGAAATTCTCTCTCTCTCTCTCTCTCTCTCTCTCTCTCTCTCTCTCTCTCTCTCTCTCTCTCTCTCTCTCTCTCTCTCTCTCATTTGCATAAGTGTTTATTTTCTTAAGTGCTCCTGAGAGCAAAAGCATTTTCTGAGCAACTTTATTTTTCCATTTACTTAAAACTTTTTCTTCCGGCCAAAACTAACGAGTTTATTTTCGTCTCACAGACTTCGGTGTTAGTTTTAATTGGTTTAGCTTATCCTCATGAATAGGGCCATCCCCGGTGAATGTTCCGGTTATCCTAATTCGCTAGGGATGAATATGCCCTTTAATTATTGCACTCGAGTAAACTTCAGATTTCAGTGGAAATGTTTCTAAAATTTTTTTACTGACATCCATTAGTAATTCTGTCCTCATATTACTTTATTTATTTGCTTCATGTTCCCCATTGTCATTTTTATAATTCATCCGAATGAAATGCGACCTCAAAATTATTATATATCCATTCCTTTGGTCGCTTTCTACCAACCTGTCCAACTTCTTGCTTAACTAACGGTTAGCCTTGCTCAAGTTTCCTTGCTATTTTGCTAAGTGTAAAACGGCTTCTCTTAAATTTCTTTACGATAATGATAATAGCTTGTCTTTTGTATTACTCAGGTTCATAAAATTTTGGGTGGGATAGACACAAACCAATTGACCTTTAGTTAGCTGGTGGAGGGTAGGGTCTACCTGTTCATAAGTTGAGTAGTGAAAGAGAGAAGATTCGATATATGGTTGGCATAACTTCTGGTCTTTTGTTTGCGACCAACTACGTGAATCAGC
>NC_089749.1:27435161-27460161 GCF_040412425.1 Macrobrachium rosenbergii
TGACAATGCATATATAAAGGTATGTTATTCTTACTTTAAGGGAACATGCTCACAAATTTAAGATTCATATCTAACATATTAAAACAATATCTCTATGCCATGAAGATTTCTTCATTAGGAATTATTCGTTTGGGCAAGTTTTGAGATTTAAGATGATTCAGAAATGATTTGGCTGACTGGAGATAAATAATTTTCTTGCACGATTGCACATGCAGCCATGTGGAATTCAAACTTTCGAACTTCTCTTCGTTAGATGAAACGATTTACAAACGCAAACACAAAGACCGTGTAACGAGGTCACTCACTCACAAACATATTGATGCAATTATCTGAATCCTTTTAGAAGTACATGGGGTCCTAATGGCGCCTGAGAGTTATCGACTCTCGGGAACGATGAGGACCCCATGTACTTCAGGAATCAGAAAATTGCATCAGTATGTTTGTGAGTGAGTGACCTCGTTACACGATTTTCCTAGCAACTTTTTCTTTTTTGCGTTTGCGTTTGTAAATTGTTTCGCCTAACGAAGAGGAGGTCGAAAGTTTGAATTCCAAATGGCTGCATGCACATTTCTCTTTATGTGAATAAACACTACATATAGGCTGATGATAAGGAGATCGTTTTAATATTCAATTTCTAGCAAGCTATTCGTGCATATACTTTGTATGTTTGAAGAAAATCAACATTGTTTGAATGGCGATGTTGCATCCGAGAATTTTTCTTCACCCTGTGTAAGATTCTTCGTTGGACTGGTCGGTACCGTTCTCGGCTAGCACTCTGCAGGGCCCGAGTTCGAATCTCCGGCCGGCCAATGGAGAATTAGAGGTATTTATTTTTGGTGATAAAAATTCATTTCTCGGTACAATGTGGTTCGGATTCCACAATAAGCTGTAGATCCCGTTGCTAGGTAACCAATAGGTTCTTAGCTACGTAAAATAAGTCTAATCCTTCGGGCCAGCCCTCTCTAGGAGAGCTGTTAATCAGCTTAGTGGTCTGGTTAAACTAAGGTACACTTAACTTTTTACTTCACCCTGCGTAATGGTAAAATGAAGTGGCATATGATATCTACAAGTCAGCTCCTTTGGACGCCCACCTCTGTCGCTCCTTGGAAACTCACGTAAAATGCCCAGAAAATTCTGGGGATCTATAAATCTGAGCAAATGGAGTTAGGTACTAACACTATTAACAGCGTTCGAAATATTTTGTACTTCCATCATGCACACTTGTGAATGTGGTTTAAGATATGACATGTATACTACAAATTTATCTTTTTCGTACTGTGTTTGTTCGTATATTCATTTGCGCATGCATAATTCGTGCTTCTTGAAACGAATAATAAACAATAAATTTGAGTCAAGTTATTAATTATGTATTCGTCCCTAAGCAGTTGAACTGAGGGAAAATCAGTTTAATTCACAGATATTCTGCGTAGGTGGATATGTAGCCATTTACGAAAATATAACAGATCTTGAAAAACCAGAAATACCTCATGAAACGTGGCTGATATATTTAGGACAACCTATACTAGGGATATGCTTGAAACCACATTTAATGATAGAGATGTACAGGTTGTACGAACATCCTGTAAATAATATTGTAAGGCAATTCCTTTTTAAGTAATTATATAATTGTGTTTAGATATATATGTTGTCGCCGCAGAGTTGGCTGTGTAACCACACACACACACATATATATATATATATATATATATATATATATATATATATATATATATATATGTGTGTGTGTGTGTGTGTGTGTGTGTATGTGTGCGTGTGTGTCTGTGTCATTGAGCTGGAGGAAGGGTTAAAACAAGAGGCTGACCAAGCACTTTCGTGTTCTCATACGTTCTCAGTGTCAAGTGATATAAAAATTCGTGAGTGGTTATACAGTCACCTCTGGGGCGGCAGCACATAAACGTAAACACAATCTCTCTCTCTCTCTCTCTCTCTCTCTCTCTCTCTCTCTCTCTCTCTCTCTCTCTCTCTCTCTCTCTCTCTCTCTCTCTCTTAGATAAACATAAATACACACACACATATATATATATATATATATATATATATATATATATATATATATATATATATATATATATATATATATATATATATATATATATATGTACATACATATATATATTATATTCATCTATATATATATGTGTGTATTTATATCTATTTAAAAGCGGAGAGATATAGAGAAAGAAAGTAGAATTACTTGAGTTTTTCCGCCTCACAGCAAGTGCATGTCATTCTAGATCTTTTCCGTATGTTCTCTTCGTTTGCATCAAAATTTGTCTTGAAACATCTTTCTTTGCGTCCTAAATCCTTAGCATTCATCCAGTGAGAAGAAACCCAGGGGGGGAAAAGAACGACCATTAAGCCTGGAACGCTTTCCTGTCCCTGAACTTAATGGTAGGCAGACGAGTCGTTTACATTCATTTGCTGTAGAATTTATTTAGTCTCGTAATCTCGGCCTCCGCGGGGAGCAGCCTTCCCCTTCTTACAGGGCTCCCGCTAGACTTTAATCTAGAGATCTTGATGGCCTTATCATTCCAATTGGTTGTCATTATACTTCACCCGGAGCGTCAAGGGAGTACCAACGATCCCTGGTAGCTTCTGGCTGCTGCTTCAGAATCTCGTGCTATACTAGTTTGCATACAAATGTGATCTTTTCCTCATTTTGTTCCGTAGAATTTATTATCATTCGTTAAAGAATATAAAATTTGTAAATCTTCATAGTAAAAAAAAATATGACGGAGTTGGATCTGGTAGACAAAGGGATTTGTCAAGGAAGTCCATCTAATATTATCTCAGATGAAAAAGGCTAATATTTCATCAAATTACCTGGGATATTAACAAGTAGTAAAACACTTATTCCACCGTTGATAGTACTTCCTTTTTTTCAGTGTGAAATTGCGAGAATCGCCGAAAAGTAGCACTTGTAAATCCTTATCTTAAAAGGAACAGTAATTCACTCACTTTTCCTTCATGTCTCTTGGATGTTATAACTTGAAACATAATTAACAAGTTTAATTTTGCTCCTCAGCGATAATTGACGAGTTTACGTTTGCTCCTCAGCTATAATTAGCGAGTTTACTTTTGCTCCTCAGCGATAATTAACGAGTTTACATTTGCTCCTCAGCCATAATTAACGAGTTTACTTTTGCTCCTTAGCGATAATTAACGAGTTTACTTTGTTGTTCCTCAGCGATAATTAACGAGCTTACTTTTGCTCCTCAGCGATAATTAACGCGTTTACTTTTGCTCCTCAGCGATAATCAGCGAGTTTACTTTTGCTCCTTAGCGATAATTAACGAGTTTACTTTTGCTCCTCAGCGATAGACACAGTATACTTTACGTAACATGAATTTTGATCCATCTAATAGTGTATTCTTATTGATGTTGATATGTTTAATCCAATGTAAGAAGGTCGTAACAAATTTCCTCTTTATTTGGTGACTAATAATTCAAGTATGTAAGTTTTTAGTTGACTGTTAAACTCGGTTCTATTATCGTTTACATGTGTTTGCATTGTATAATAGTTATGCGTACATTTTATGTTTAAAATCATTAATAACATATTATATTTCATATCGCGAACTGAGTACATTATTTTTTTATTGTTTTCAGTGTTTTTTTTTAGCTAACTTTAATATATTTTTGTAAATAATTGAATTATCTTTTGCAAATGAAAGTAAAATGAAAAACTATGAACGGTGCAAAATAGGATTTTAATGTTTTCAAATCCATTTTAATCCAATAGATTTAGGTGAACAGGTCAAAGAGATAGAAGGAGAGAGAGAGAGAGAGAAGAATGATTAGAAAACAATAACTAGAAAACATTTAAATACTTCATTACAATTCTGAAATATTTTTCATCAGTGGCTAAAGTAAAACATCATTAGAATAAATTGCAAGTGAAAACAATGGCATATATTGTTTTCATGGAGATATAATGGTATACTTTATTTATGTTCATACTTCTTAGCAAACCCTTTGTTAGGTATTCCAGATGTATAGAGATTCCCTCAAAATACTGTAGGAACTAAGCGAGAGATATCCGGGTTTGTTGTACTGGAGAGCTTCCAGAATGTATGGCACTCCTAGACACGTACAGTACATGGGCGTCCTCGCGCAGGTGCTGCGTTTCATTTTCAAGTCTCGCCGACCGAACGGGTTATTCAATTAGCTATTCAGCTTTTGGCCTTAAGCGAGATACAGAGACGAAAAGGAAAGCGTAAGAAAGGAATATATATAGAACGTAATCCCGACATAACATAATTACATTGTCTGCTATCGTTAGCATCTTGCCCCCTAAACATATTAACAGATAATCAGATATTTTTCTCAGTTGATGTAGGTTTGATATCACACACATGTTCGTTGTGCTGATGTCGCTTGACCATAAACTTGTGTAACTTTAAATTCACAACCGAGATTGGTTTCTTGGAATCTTGTGGAAAGAATACAGTAGATCGGTCGCCATTTCAGTAGTTGGGAAAATACGTGCGAAGAAATTTATCCGCAGACACTTGCAGTGAATTCTGATATGAATTGTGAACATGATATCCGTTCTGTTACAAATTCCCGCTTTCTTGAGATTTCATTCTCTTTCATTCCGTAAGAAAGGATCGTGAATGTCAATGCTCGTTGCCTAAAAGAGACTGCAGTATTATTTACTACTTGATGTTATACTTTGTATCTTAAGAGTTAAGCTGCGAAGCAAGGTTTCAAAATATCCTCGCATTCATTGGTACCAAAAAGAATCTTTGCTTGAAGTAATCCGCTTGGTAGTTTTTTTGTAAAAGAAAACTATTGAGATGGCTATTTGTCTGTCCGTCCGTACTTTTTCTGTCCGGCCCTCAAATCTTAAAAACTACTAAGGCTAGAGGGCTGCCAATTGGTATGTTGATCATCCACCCTCCAATTGCCAAACATACCAAATTGCAACCCTCTAGCTTTAGTAGTTTTCATTTTATAGGTGCCACCAACACAGGCCACCACCGGGTGGTGGCTGAAAGTTTCATAAAGCATTATACGCTGTACGGAAAACTCGATTGCGCAGAAGAAACTTCGCCGCATTTTTTTACTTTATTTTCTCAGGGTGTGTGTGTGTGTGTGAGAGAGAGAGACTCCTAGAGTTATTAAAAAAATCCTGGAAAAAATATTCATTCATCTCTAATTTGGAGGGGAGGGTGGTAACAGTAGCCCGTGAGCCAAGGACTAATCCATTAGATATTGCTGGTGATTCAGTCCGGATTCGGAAATGGCGGGAGGAAATTAATTGTTCAGCCTTGCAGAAATTTTCGCTCTAACGATTTACCCCCAATGTTTTTCTCTTGCTGAATCAAGACTCTCTCTCTCTCTCTCTCTCTCTCTCTCTCTCTCTCTCTCTCTCTCTCTCTCTCTCTCTAATTTAACGCACTACTGAAGTATGTAAATCCTGTAAATATATAGATGAATTTGAGATATGATCGGTTCCGTTCAATCGCCTGATTTAATTTATTTTCATCAGTTTCAGTGACCTGTGTAGGTCATTGTTCTCGGTTCAGTCTGATGTGTAACGACTAGTTCTTATTATTATGTTATTATTCAAAATGAGCTAAACAAGTCATCACTGAATTTATAGGGAGGTATGGAGAGCATTTTAACACTGAATAGTTTGGGAATAAGGGGCTAGTTTAGTGGTTCATTGACAGTGACTGTATTGCAATATGTTGCTCAGTTAACTGCCACTTGACTAAGACTATAGATTAGGTGACTTTGTTTTGTGCTCTTTGTCAGTATAACTGTTCTGTCATTGCATAACCCTACTATAGGGTCTTCAGATGCGTGAGCTTACTGCGTTTGGCATCTCTTATCTCCGATACAAGACTGACCAGTCGTTCTATCTTTCTTTTTTGTATGTGAATGGAGTTTTCTTTTTCACTTTCTCATAAAGTGTTAATAGTGCAATTAAAAAGGAAAAGAGAGCGTTGCTCAACTTTTCCACCTCTCTGGTGGCAGCTTCATCCTCTTGATTAAAATTTTGAAGAATTTAGGCCGACCAGTCTGGTAATATTTTAAATGGCAATATTTTACTATACGCAGCAACTCGTATGGCTTGTCCCTGTTTATATGTATTGGTTCAACTCGTCCGGAGACAATAAACGGAGTTTGCGAGAAAAAATACCGTCAAAAGCTTCGCCTTTGGCCATGCAAATTTTCTGAGTGCGCCCTGAAACTCTCCAACAAGAGTCGACTGATTGGCATTTGGTATGAGACGACATCGCTCTCTCCTTTGATAAATTGACCTTTTTAAGGAACTGAATAGGAATTCGCTTGCCAAGGGAAGTCCATCAATTCTGCTTCAAAAAGAAAAGTTGAAGGTGATTTGCATCTATTGTGAATTTCGCTTGATTTCCTGCCCGATATATTTGTCGTCGCTCCAGGTGATTTTGAAACTTCGGTAATGTCAGTCTGGAGTTCATCCTCTTAATGGCAAACGTTTATATTTTGCATTTTAGAATTTCACCTGTACGTGTTTGCCTGTGTGCATTTCTTTCCGTTTTCCGTCGTTGTTCACTGGATGCAGTCATGTATGAAGTTCTCCATTAACAAATCGAAGCCTTAGGGAGTTCCATCACAGTGGTAAATCATTATAAAGCATACGAGGTATATTCAGATTTAAGCCTTCCCGTTCTGCCTGTCGTATACCTGTTGCTAAGGGCATGGAATCAGTACCTGTTTTCCTTTCGTGTTAGGATGAAGTCGGAGTACTAAAACAGTGTCAAAAGACTATGTCTTCTGACCGTCAGTAAATATATTGTTAAAAATGGAGCTATAGATTGTACAAGAATAGCTGAATGCATGATATAAATACTCTCTGTGGCTCTACAATCATAATTTTTTTCGTTTTCTTCTAAATGTGCTTATAGAACCACTACGCACTGAACAGCAATAGAACAATTTTGAACTTCTAGAAGTGTGAGTTGAGAAGGGACGTTCTGATCATGTCTGACCTTACATATATTGTTTACTTTAGTTGTTATATGATTTTTATTATCTGCAATAGTAGGCCAGTTTTGAAAGGCATTCAGTCTTTCATAGTCGACCAGTATTCATAGGAGTTGTACTTCCTTCACATAACAAAGGCTGTCCTGGCCATCACTGTCAGTCTATGACAGTCATGTCAATCTGTACAGTGTGTTGTTCATCGTCTTTTGTTTGCCACTGATATCTCACGATCACATTCGTCAACTTCAAAAAAACATACACTACGATGAGAGCGAAGCATGCACAAGTCCTGCGGGCTGAGTTATTCCATGTTTACAAAATCGACTGCGGAAGGCCTTGCTGATGTGAGGTAACAGCCAGAATGGCACGCGTAGCAAAACTATTACTTCATGCAGGAAACAAAATTTCTTTGGGCGCTTATCTTTTATCGCTTCTGAAAGTGTCATTTTGTGGTACACAAGTCATGTCGAATATCTGTTTTTCTTATATGTTCCTAAATAAGTTTTTATACTAGTAGCACTTAAGATGTTTCGTTATACGCCGAAGTTGTTGATGCAACTTCTTAAGTGCGTTATATGGCAGAGAAGCAAAATACATCATTCAATATACGAGTAGATGAAACTGATACGTTTCATGTACTTTAAACTGCTTAGGGAACATGGCGATGCTCGAACCTGCGAGACTGTCAGAAGGAAACCCTTGACAAGATGTCTCCGGTTGAGGGGCAAAATAAGTGACAGATCTTAGAAGGTGAACTGACGTTATCACTTGTAAATCATCTTTTTCTTGTAACAGTCCCCTTCTCCACTCCCCTGCTTCAGTGGAGGTCCAGTTAAGGCGCAAAAGGGAGGCGTCATCTCAACGAAGTGAGATAGTGGGACAGTCATTTCTGTGACCTGTCTGTTATTTGAGAATCTGGACCATGACTTAACCTAGTTTCGGGAGGGTTTATTGTTCCATCGTCAGGAGAGCGGAAGTTATTTGAAACGGGATGAATGGCTGATTACTGGGCTTTGTAACGGCAGCGAAAGGGTAATGATATTATTATTATTATTATTATTATTATTCAGAAGAACCCTATTCATATGGGACAAGTCCACAGGGGTCATTGACTTGAAATACAAGCTTCCAAAGAATATTGTGTTCATTAGGAAGTAAGAGAAGGTAAAGGAAAATACAGAAAGAGGAGATTTCACTTTTTAAAAAGAAAAAAGAAATGAATAAATTAATAAATGGAAGAGTTGATAATAGGAGAAAATAAAAGCAGAATAGTTGTCGTTGTGAGGAAGCGTCGGAAATTTGAAGGAAAGGGGCGCAAAAGGCAGAGTGAGGCGAATATGAAAGTCTGCTTTGAAAATGTCAATTGAGTGACAATTGGCAGACATGTTTATTAGTTGAAAAGAGAAGAGGCGGACGGGTGTTGCTCAAACCTGAGTAAATTTGTGTAAGATATATGTTTCTTAGCGTCTTCAAAATAAGATTTTTAAAATTCAGTCATTAATATACTGTAATGATAAATGGAATAAACTCACTTGTCTCCTGCTTTGAAAAATACATAGATGGACTGCCTAATGACAAAGAGGGTCATTGCCCTTCCTCTCCATTCTTCTCGACCAAATGTATTTTCCTGTCGGGACCTCGACATATCATTTAATGGAAAGTGTATCCGACGAAGAATACCATTAGATAAGCCGTTACTGACTTGAGGGATGAGTGTCATCCGTGGCTGGGGGCGGGGGAGATGAAGCGAAGTAATTCCTATTTTCATCAGAAGCTCACCAAGTGTTTTTGTCACATCTGTGTCACATCTACGTAGAGGGAAAGAGAGTCAATTACTCGATCATTTCATCTGAAAAATCGACGCTCAACGAAACTTAATTTGTTAATCTCTTTCTTGGTAGTGAAGGAGATAAACAACAAGATTGTTTTTCGAGAGGACACTGTTTAATGAAGCTTCTAACTGCCTTTAAAACGATTACGTAATTTGCTTAAAATTCTTTCTCCCTCTTTGGAAGCATTTTTGGTTTTAATTTACACAGTGAGATATACGGGTTCACTTATCTTTCATTAGGGTTATATTATTATTGTTGAAAAGGAATGTTATACTTAGTAACATTACCCTTCGCCCTCTTTTTTCATTTTCTAGTGCTCGATAGTTGGAAGGTCTAGACACCTATTCTTTAAATCAAATTCAAATACTTTCCAAGGTTTTTGAAGTAGCTCTAGAATTAATTAATTCAGTAACATCACAGGAATTTGATAACCATTTGATAACAGCATGTAACTGATTTCAGAAAAACATTTGACCAGCTGACCATTGCCCGTCATCATGCCAAAGTCAGTAACAAGCGCTACGCCAGATTCCTCTTACCATCCCTGGCTCTTGTTCTTTCAGGGCGATCATCCCATCGTCATGGCCGATCCCCAACTCCTTCGTGGCTCGTATCCATTTAGGTATTGGCTTTCCCACTCTTCTAGGAACTTGAGGTGCCCACGTAACAGTCGTTCTCGCAATCTTTTTGTGCTGTAATTGAACCAGCGCCACCGAATAGTCATCAGTCTTATGTGCTGAACATTGTGATCTCTCTGAGAGTCTCATTACAATTGTGATCTTGCCTGTTGGTACTAAGCAGTCTCTCATTTTCTCAAACCAAATTGTCTTTCATTTGCTTCATTATCATTCCGAGATTCCCTTCCACAGACAAAAACTTATCTCACTGGTAAAATTGATTAATCGTAGTATGAAATATAAGTCAGTTTGATGACTGTGCTTTGTTAAGCATACCCACAGCCTCATTTGCCTTCTTCATTCTTTCAGGAAATTCGTTTCCTAGCAATCCAGACTGGACGCCAGCTTGATATAAACCAAACTGTGATTTTCTTGCCTCTTCATCTGTCTACATGTCGGAGAAGCATACTGCGACGTTCATGTGTGATTTTTCATGAATGTTATTACTGTCTACAACAAGAGTGTAGAAGAAGGAATTTGATTCAAGTTTAAAGTAAATTTTTTTCTTTTAAAGATGGCTGTAATTCTTTATTTCTCAACATCCATGACTGAGGTATAATGATTTCTGTTTAGATTTGGCTTAGATCACTTCTGGACGGAGATTAAAATTTTTATAAGTATCCAAGGGTTAGATTCCTTTCATTTCATATCAGTGAGTATTTCCGTTAAAAGGTCGTTTGGGGAAGTCTCATAAAAACTTACAATATTATTACCCTACAGAAGACCCGTACGACAAGTCACCCTCCCCAGAAGGTTGCGTAATGCTCGTCCGAAATGAATCAAATGTTGGTGCATCATACATACGGGAGACCTTGGGTCATGTTTAAATCGGACGGGAGGGGGAGTTCCAGTGCTCATCTTGAGGGTTTTTGTAAGACTTCGAAGGATATTTTGCTGAACAGGCGAAGTTATTCCAGACTAATCGCACTACCTAAACCCTTTTCTCTCCCCGTTTGCTTCGCTCTTGCGTCATTCCCTGGTACTTTTTACGTAGCAGGATTTAGAACGAAGTTCAGTTATATTTCTTTCCTTGGGATTCATTGATCTCCAACGCTCATCATTTTAATTTTTTAGTGTCGATTTGTTTGGGTTGTTCTAGAGTAAAATGATATAAACTTTGAAGTTTTCAAAGGAACTCTCGTCGTGTCATCCAGTTTCCGTAGGATGACTTGAAAGAATAGCAACTGGAATTCAATAAGGTTGCTGCAGCCCCATATTTTTTCATTAAACACATTTTTCCGGAGGCTTTGAAAACACCACATTCCTTTCCCGAGGCTCACATTCGCATAAAGAATGCAGCATTGTTGTCATGACGAGATCCTCGCTCCCTATTTACCATCCCACATGGAGGGAGGTGGGTGACTGACAAGTTCTTGTACATTGAATAGCCATAAAAGAGGTCTGTAAATAAGTCGTCACTGCTCATGTTTTACACCCAGCTCAGCTCGAGGGAATCGCAGCCTTGCTCTTACGTGTGTTAATTCGCGCTCTCCTTTTGTACAAAACTGAAGAATGTAAAACGCAGACGTTTCCCAGAAGGCCATTTGAAAGAAAATGTGCGGAAGGAATACTTTACTTAACCAGTGCTACATTATCTCTTAATCAGGTCTTCCTTACCACAAGAATTATGTTGATTTATGATTTTCACGAACTTGTTTATAAGTAAACTCACTCCAAGATATAATGAAGGTTTTCGATATTATGTTTTTTAGTCCCACTGACTTCATAGTACCCACATCATATCGGCGTGATAGGATCCCCCACTTGGTCTTTGATTTCTTGGTACAGAATGTTGTTAGCTTGTAGGACCGTTGGTCGGTAGTTGTACATTTCCTGATTTCCGAGTTGAAAGGTCATGGAGGTGAGCGCGCGTATACGTAAGTTGGTGTATATTGCCTTCCTTTCAGAAACAGGGGTTAATTTTTTACTACAATACAATGTACTTGTGCCCTGTACAGAGTGTCTTGTACACTGTGCCGTTCGCAGCTCGCTGTGGATAGTGCTGAAGATTCACGACGACGTCCGTTTGTTAGTTCTGTCTGTTTCGTTCAGTGCATTAATTCCCTTTTGCCTCATACACCTCAGCTCTCCAACCTCTTGCAGTTTACCTAGTTTAGCGTTTATCTCTTACTAAAAAGCTTCTCCTTCGGGCAAAATCTACGAGTCTTTATAAATGCTACAGTAGTTTTGCTCAGCTAACTTTAAATAATGGCTTTGCCTATGTAATCTGAGGCCTAATCGTTTCTTAGAACCATGCCAGTGATGTTGGCAGATACAGTAGTTCATTTCGGATTCCGAGAGATCTGTCTCACAGTTTACATGTGATTGTTTATTGTTTTGATTTAGAGACGTAAAGAAAAAAAAAGAATAGACAGATAAACACGCAAGTTGAATAGGACACTTTCTATTCAGTGTAGTTTCTCCGTCCTTGACAATATCACAGTAAACCATTTTCTTCATTACATATTCTCTTCCTGACTTTTATGCAGTTACAGTGTGAATGTATAATCTAATTTATGCCTTTGAATATCTCTGATAGAATGGTAGTGACTCATTTGATACTGTCTGATCAGAATCCCAAAACTCAAATTAGTCGAGGAATAGTGAAATATCATCAGAGAGAGAGAGAGAGAGAGAGAGAGAAAACAAAAACGACAGCTCCTCGCTTGACGCCTTTCCACCATGACCTGAGTCAACAAAAAGAAGGGAAAATGCAAAAGATTTTATTTTTGCAGTCATCCTTTTTCACGCACCAGTGAATTCTTATATTCTGGAAACATGTGAAGAAATGCTAATAGAACGAACATGCAGTAAAAGATTACTCTTTCACCCCCACCCTCTGACAAAGCTTTTGTTGAGAATGGAAATGTCGGTATTCAGCCAGTTTCTTGCTAAAACTATATAGGGACAACCAAAAGAAAATCCTTGTCAGTATAATTTTAAGAAATTATTTCGATTACGAACAGAAAAGCCAGTTAGGGTTTCCCCTACAGGCGTTCTGAAGGGAGGAAGGGCTACGCTTTACTCTCAGTTATCTAGAATTTGCATATTTAGCCATTCACAAATCATACGTAATGCTCTTAATGACACAACGTAAGGGGCTTGAAGCTACGAAGGTTGTATACTAGGAGATGAAGTCTTTCAGCTGACAGACACGGAACGGAACGATGTTCAGAGACCACAGCGTCTGACATTCTTGTGATATTTAGCGATTCTTCAGGCACTCTTTCCGAAGGGGGGGCTAGTGCCGTCAGTGCACCTCATGCGATGCACTGTAGACATTACTTAAGGTTCTTTGCAGCGTGCCTTCGGCCCCTAGCTGCAACCCCTTTCGTTCCTTTTACTGTACCTCCTTTCATATTCTGTGTCTTCCATCTTACTTTCCACCCTCTCCTAACAATAATATTGATTCATTGTGCAACTGCTTTGAGGTTTTCCTCTTGTTACATCTTTCAAACCTTTTGCTCTTAATTTCCCTTTCAACGCTGAATGACCTCATAGGTCCCAGTGCTTGGCCTTTTCCCTAAATTCTGAATTCAATTCCATTCAGGAACCCATCTTCCTTCTTTTTGGTTCTTCTTGCTTTCTTCGGGCCTGAACTACGTAGAAGAGGAGATTCTTGAGACCGTCCAGTTGCCCTATGCAAGTAAAATTGTCTTTTTTTTTTTCTTTCAGTGTTTTTTTTATTGAGAATTTTTATGTCATTCCTTTTAATGAAGTTTGCGGTCGTATACTTAAGACAAATTGACTGTTAGACGGTGAAGTAAGTCAAACACAGAAAATTCTCAACTCTGCAGGCTCAAAACTGAAGAAAAATGGCAATGAGCGTTTTCCGAGAATTAGAAGAGCAATAAATACGGTTGTGTCCAGATAGGTATTTCTGAATCACTCATTAAAATCAGGGTCCTGATTGAAATATACGTCTAATTTCCTTAGTTCTATTTATTTGCTCTCTTTCTCCCAGTAACCACAGGATGGCGTGACCGAGCATTCTGGCTAACAGAGAAAAAATAGCATTATGCAATTTAAATTATATATATATATATATATATATATATATATATATATATATATATATATATAATATGTTATAAAATAAATGTGTATATGTATATTATATATAGAATATATATACATATATAATATAATATATATATATACATATATATATATATATATATATATATATATATATATATATATATATATATATATATATATATATATATATATATATATATATATTATATATATAATGTATACTAATGGAGGAAGGATGAAAGGACACTCGTGTCCAGAGATTCGTTTGATTATCTCTGAAGCTTTGCAATCTTTGTGTATTTGTTTTTTCCACTCTGTAACTTTTGATTGGATATCGCCCAGGAAACGCTCCTTTTGCAACTAATGAAGACGGACAATTTCTGAGACGAACCTTGGCGAGAGCGATAGATAATTAGAGTCACAATAAGTAGTTCCAGTTATATCTCCTTATTCAGCCTGTTATGCTTGTTATGACAGGAAACCCTAATGAAAAGTATTGAAGATCCAAAGTCATTTTATATACCGTGTTTTATTTTATTCATCAAGAATTCAGCATCGAAACCTTATCAGATTTAATATGAAAATAGTTAGGTGGGATTTTTAAAGTGATAATTTTATTTTTTCCAAAATAAGCGGGGTGAGGGCGCGTTGTATTTCCATTTACCATTCCTCAGTCGTTATCATTCACAGTCTCGAATACTTTTTCTTTTTTTCTATGTATGGATTCAAATGAAATCAACTAGCCAATTTTAGCAGACGTCATGGCAGTCGCCTTACCAGCCAGGGAACTTGGGTTAGATTATACAGTAGAGTGAGGTGGGAAGAGGTAGGCGCTCTCTACTGAAACCCACTGTCACACTTCAATGAATGACAACATTTCTCAATTTGCTGTGTGTTACAAACTTACCAGTCAGCTATTATATTGAAGATGAGTTAATATCGGTTCTAAATGCAAATCTGAATTCGACAGTATGTACAACTGAGACGATGTCAACTTATACAGTATATCTTTCTTGATCACCGAATGGCCAAGGTCTACTGTTTATCATTGTATCGAAACCAATGGCCGGCGTTCGTATCTTGGCAGGTTAGAGGCACTTATCGACTATAATTCCACGGGTGTAAGTTATACCCAAGGTATGTGAATTCGATATTAATAGAAATTTCTGGTTATATATATATATATATATATATATATATATATATATATATATATATATATATATATATATACATATATATATATATATATATATATATATATAAAACCATAATATTGTATGTTGCGCGCGCGTGTTTGTGTGTGTGTGTGTGTGTGTGCGGTAAACATATATGACACAAGTTACCTGACTGCTAGAAGGTAGGTCTTAAATTTTTGGTAGGTACATAGTACGACGTTTATGGCTTCTTAAAGACTACCTTGGGCGAGGGTGTTACTACAACAGAAATTTCAGCTGACTGCTAACGGCATTATAAAGATTGTATTTCCTACTTCCTGAATCGTTTGGTGTCAGACATTTCATTCAGCATAGTTGACGTAGTGTAGGTGAAATATTTTCAAGTAGTTACTTTGCTTCTAGGTTTTGTGTGGGTTGGTAGAAGTATGTGGTCGTATTTTTTGATGTATGCTATCTCTGATACAATTGTGATAATCTCATTTAGCCTCCGGGTTCCTCTTTGCCAACGCTTAAGAAGGAAAAGTGAAAACTACTTGCCTCGTCAGATACAAATTGGGGGACGGTCACCATTTTCCTTACCTTATCTGAGTGGAGATATCTTTAGGGTATTTCCGGCATCCTGTTACTATTGTCGCAGGTGCTACAGATCTCAGGGCCTGACCAGGGTCACTATCGATTCTCTTAGCTGTAAGAGGAAATGGAGAGATGATATTTTTAAGGCTCGGCATAGGATAGGGTCGGGGAAGGGTCTCATTATGCCTCGTCAATATAACAGGTGCAATATATTGTGTTGATTCTGCTTCTGCTCGTTCCACAAGTGTGTTTACGCTTATATATATATATATATATATATATATATATATATATATATATATATATATATATATATATATATATATATATATATATATATATATATATATGTATATGTATATGTATATATATATATATGTGTGTGTGTGTGTGTGTATTATATAATATAAATAATACATATATGTGTGTTGTGCTTGTGTGTACGTGGAAAGGAAAATTCCCCTTTAAATAAAATCAAAAGGAAGAACGGAAAGCGCTGTATTTCAGGCGTTGTTCCTTTTCATGACATGTTTGCATTCACTGAAGAATATATTGTTCCATGGAACAATAAAAAGAGATGGAAGGCACGTTCGTGTACGAGGATTATATGAAATGCTACCTGGGTTATTCCGATGTATTTCAGATAGATGAAAGGAAATGGAGATGATTGATCTGTATATCTTGCATGGTCTCTCTTGTAGCTCCTCAGAGTATCTTGAAAGCCTATATATTACCTATTGACAACACGGAAGAAAGAGCGAATGTATTGACCCCGTTTTTGTGTGGCTGGAATGTTCTTACCATCAGTAGGTTACAACTTTATAGATTTTTCAGTTTTCATATTTTTTCTCATCTGTGTGTAAAATTAGCTGTCACCAATTCATTTTATTGACTATATGGTACTTGTCTTCAGTGGTTACACTATGGATATTCATGAAAACATTTTCTGAAGCCAGCATCTTGTTTCTCTCACAAAATCATGTACTTTCTTCTCTGAACTCATGGAATATGTAACAGTGCCCCAGACTCTTGAGTATCAGATGATTCTGGGCATGAGAGAGAGAGAGAGTTGTCATTTCGTAAAACTGACAGTCATTCTCCAGAATACTTTAGCTCAGACAAAAACATGGACCATCGGAATCAGTAGTGAAGAGTTATTTAGGAAATAGAAAGATAGAAAGTGATAAAGCCATTCAGTGCTACACTGTGAAGGGGAATCAGACAGAGAAACAAATGATCGGTATAACAGAACAATCAAATGTTTGCTCCCGTGTGAAGCCATATTTGAATACCGTGTGGAGCCTTAGGTACTATTCCCTCTTGGGGAGATGGCCTGGATTGCGGGGGGGGGCCCTTCTTACAACCTTGCTTCGTCGTTCCGTAAATACAGTACAACCATAAGAAGAGTCCTCTTTTTACATGGATAAATTGGGGCTTCTTTTGTCTGTTATCACACCCTCTCTCTCTCTCTCTCTCTCTCTCTCTCTCTCTCTCTCTCTCTCTCTCTCTCTCTGTTCACACATACGTGCACTTCATTATCGCTGTGCTGTCTATGTTAATTATCGTCTTCCAGTCATCTCCTAATCTGACGGGAAGCCAGCCTCGAGACATTTATTGCTGCTGAACCGACACTTAACATATCTTTCAACGTGGGTACCTTCGATCACATTCGTGAAAAATAAAACCCCCTGAAACTTTGTGTCACGTGCCAGCATCAATCGACAACGTTGTTTGCTAGAGAAAAAGGTTCGAATCCACATTCTACCTGTTGAAACGTTCTTTCAAAACTACATACCACAACCATTCAGATGGTCCCATCAAATCTTCTCTAAGATTTGAAGTGTGGACAGAATAAATAGGAAAGAGTGTGAGTATAATTCCCTGCCATTCTGAAGAGTTTTTGCTTGGTTCATCATCCGGAGATTTCGCCACTCGTTTGAGGTAAAGAAACTCCTATTTTTGTATTTCAAATCTTGAGAAATCCATATCGCCAGCATGTGAGTCAAGAGCAAACGACTATCGACGTGATGGGGATATCAAGCTCAAAATATAGGGAAGTGTTAATTCGAAATTTAATTCATTTCTAGTACTGTTTAATTATAGACGCTTTTACCCATTGAAAATGTATTAAGAAATGTCCCTTTACGTTGAGATATTGTTGATCCTGAAGAATAGCTAAGGTACGAAAATGGCAACGAGACCAGGTAAAATCACTGAAGTGTGACGCGTGCGTGTGTATAGACTCAGTTTAGAATTTGCCTTAAATGTATGAGCGAGATTTTTATGGCAAATTCAGGCTGGGAGATAAAATTATAACTGATTCTCAATCTAATAAGGTGATACAATGGCAGATGGAGAGTGTGAGCCGTGTCAGTTTATAGTGATAGATTTTCTTGTAGAACCGATCTTATAATGAAACAGGTTGAAGATGGAGATGACAACTTTTTCTGTGCATTAAGTGTGTGAGAGTGTCCGTGCATTTGTAATTTTATGTGTGTTTGTGTGTAAACGTGCTAGTATGCTGTGAGAGAAATAAGAGAAGCCTTGCAAAATGCTATAAAGAAGCTAGAGTTAGTGGAAGCCCTGTAAAAGGTGTAGAATTTGGAAGCGATCTGGCACGGAATGAGCGCCCAAAGAAGCCAGGAGCAATCATTTCGAAATGAGATTGAATATAAAAGTGACGGAAGGCTCGAGAGAATAGAAAGAATTTACACGAACGGGAAAGAGTGGGTAAAGAAAGTTCTAATCTGGGAATGATCAAGTGTGACGGTGCACTTTGTCAATCAGGAGTCGCCTAGAAAAGCGTTCGGCAAAAGGAAAATACTGTAAAACGAACTTAATTTCTCTACAGACCCCGAAGCAGAGTAGAGTCAAAATTGTATTTTTATTGCACTGTATTTACTCTGTGATTAATGTAACCTAAAAGATATTATAAAGAGTCTTAAAGCGATATGGAACACGCCCCAAGTAACAACAGTGATTTGAATCATCTTTATCGCCGTCCAGCTCCGTGCGATGCAAAGGGCCTCTTTGAAATTCTACCACTTAGGTCTTTCTTGTACTTTAGCTTCTACAAATCTCCACTCACCTCCAGCCTCCCGTCAAATAATTAGTTTAGTACAATCATTCCTTACGAACATAAATCCATATAGTTACTTTAGGATAATCATTCCCCATGAAAACAAATCCATATATTTATTGTAGTGTAATCATTAATTATGGACATAAATCAGTATAGTTATTTTCGTATAATCATTCCTTATGAACACAAATCCATATAGTTAATTTGGTATAATCATTCCATATGAACACAAATCCATATAGTTATTTTGGTATAATCATTCCTAATGAACATAAATCCATATAGTTTTTTGGGTATAATCACTCCTTATGAACACAGATCCATATAGTTATTTTGGTTTAATCATTCCTTACGAACACAATTCCATATAATTATTTTGGCATAATCATTCCTTACAAACACAAATCCATATAGTTATTCTGGTATAATCATTCCTTACGAACACAAATTCATATAGTTATTCTAGTATAATCATTCCTTACAAACACAAATACATATAGTTATTTTGGTATAATCATTCATTACGAACACAAATCCATATAGTTATTTTGGTATAATCATTCCTTACAAACACAAATCCATATAGTTATTTTGGTATAATCATTACTTAGGAACACAAATCCATATAGTTATTTTGGTATAATTATTCCGTACAAACACAAATCCGTATAGTTATTTTGGTATAATCATTCCTTACGAACAAAAATCCATATAGTTATTCTGGTATAATCATTCTTTACGAACACAGATCCATATAGTTATTTTGGTGTAATCATTCCTTACAAACACAAATCCATATAGTTATTTTGGTGTAATCATTCCTTACAAACACAAATTCATATAGTTATTTTTGGATAATCATTCCCCCTGAACACAAATCCATTGTTTATTGTAGTATAATAATTAATTATGGAAATAAATCCATATAGTTATTTTGGTATAATCATTCCTTTCATTAATTATGGACATAAATCCATATAGTTATTTTGGTATAATCTTTCCTTACTAACACAAATCCATATAGTTATTTTAGTATAATCATTCCTTACAAACACAAATCCATATAGTTATTTTAGTATAATCATTCCTTACGAACACAAATCCATATAGTTATTTTGGTATAATCATTCCTTACAAACACAAATCCATATAGTTATTCTGGTATAATCATTCTTTACGAACACAAATCCATATAGTTATTTTGTTATAATCATTCGTTACGAACACAAATCCATATAGTTATTTTGGTATAATCATTCCTTACGAACACAAATCCATACAGTTATTTTGGTATGATCATTCCTTACAAACACAAATCCATATAGTTATTTCGGTATAATCATTCCTTACAAACACAAATCCGTATAGTTATTTTGGTGTAATCATTCCTTACAAATACAAATCCAAATAATTATTTTGATATAATCATTCCTTACGAACACAAATCCATATAGTTATTTTGGTATAATCATTCCTTACAAACACAAATCCATATAGTTATTTTGGTATTATCATTCCTTATAAATACAAATCCAAATAATTATTTTGATATAATCATTCCTTGAACACAAATCCATATAGTTATATTGGTATAATCAT
This sequence comes from Macrobrachium rosenbergii, assembly GCF_040412425.1. Lineage (NCBI taxonomy): Eukaryota > Metazoa > Arthropoda > Malacostraca > Decapoda > Palaemonidae > Macrobrachium > Macrobrachium rosenbergii. Next base: position 27,455,140 of record NC_089749.1, read on the forward strand.
TCCTTACAAACACAAATCCATATAGTTATTTTGGTATAATCATTCCTTACAAATACAAATCCAAATAATTATTTTGATATAATCATTCCTTACGAACACAAATCCATATAGTTATTTTGGTATAATCATTCCTTACAAACACAAATCCATATAGTTATTTTGGTATTATCATTCCTTATAAATACAAATCCAAATAATTATTTTGATATAATCATTCCTTACGAACACAAATCCATATAGTTATATTGGTATAATCATTCCTTACAAACACAAATCCATATAGTTATTTTGGTATAATCATTCCTTACAAATACAAATCCAAATAATTATTTTGATATAATCATTCCTTACGAACACAAATCCATATAGTTATTTTGGTATAATCATTCCTTACAAACACAAATCCATATAGTTATTTTGGTATAATCATTCCTTATAAATACAAATCCAAATAATTATTTTGATATAATCATTCCTTACGAACACAAATCCATATAGTTATATTGGTATAATCATTCCTTACAAACACAAATCCATATAGTTATTTTGGTATAATCATTCCTTACAAATACAAATCCAAATAATTATTTTGATATAATCATTCCTTACGAACACAAATCCATATAGTTATTTTGGTATAACCATTCCTTACAAACACAAATCCATATAGTTATTTTGGTATAATTATTCCTTATAAATACAAATCCAAATAATTATTTTGATATAATCATTCCTTACGAACACAAATCCATATAGTTATATTGGTATAATCATTCCTTACAAACACAAATCCATATAGTTATTTTGGTATAATCATTCTTACAAATACAAATCCAAATAATTATTTTGATATAATCATTCCTTACGAACACAAATCCATATAGTTATTCTGGTATAATCATTCCTTACAAACACAAATCCATATAGTTATTTTGGTATTATCATTCCTTATAAATACAAATCCAAATAATTATTTTGATATAATCATTCCTTACGAACACAAATCCATATAGTTATATTGGTATAATCATTCCTTACAAACACAAATCCATATAGTTATTTTGGTATAATCATTCCTTACAAATACAAATCCAAATAATTATTTTGATATAATCATTCCTTACAAACACAAATCCATATAGTTATTTTGGTATAATCATTCCTTACAAATACAAATCCAAATAATTATTTTGATATAATCATTCCTTACGAACACAACTCCATATACAAGTAGGAAAGGGAGAAAAGAAAGTAGTAGTTTTGAATAATTATATATAATGAATAGTAATTAGTATATTTGAAAACCGACACTTAATGACAAATGACACACAATATATACAGTATGCAGTTGGTAAGAAATAATAATAAGAAATAGAACCGAATTTATGCAAGTGCAGAAAGCGGAGGAGTCGAACTTTTCACAGACTCATTCCAGTTAATAACGCAGACAAACTTCAGTCATGTTGGTTAAGTGCCTGGCGCTGTACCAGAAACGCCGTCATAACCAGTCATAGAAATCTTTCGAAATTCTGCTCCAAGTTTTCTGTATTTCTTCTACTCCTGTCACTGAATATCTCGTATAACTTACCCTTAAAAGAAAATAGATCGGTTTAATGCATTTCCCACGTAAAGAAAGGGAGCACTTTTTCTTGTATCACGAACTTCAACATTGACAGGGCCGGATAAGCTTGTGTTCAGTCATTCAAACAATGTAAATTGTATATATGTTACAGTATGACTGTGAAACCAGGGATTTCACGAAATCTCTGAAATTTTTTAGGGAATCCTTGAAATCACCAATTCAGTTAGAGACATTTGGTCCCCGAGGGGCCAGTACTAAACAAGGCGAAACAGTGATTCATCTACAATGTTTCACCGTGTTTAATACTAGCCCCTCGGGGATCAAATGCAGTTAGGGACTTTTGATCTCGAGGACTAGTACTAAACACTGCGAAACGCATTTGATCCCCGAGGGGCTAATACTAAACACGGCGAAACACATTTGATCCCCGAGGGGCTAATACTGAACACGGCGAAACACATTTGATCCCCGAGGGGCTAATACTAAACACGGTGAAACACAATTGATCCCCGAGTGGCTAGTACTAAACACAGCAAAACATTTGATCCCGATGGGCTAGTACTAAACACAGCAAAACATTTGATCCCGATGAGCTAGCACTAAACACAGCGAAATAGTGTAGATGAATCAATGTTTCGCCAAGTTTGGTACTGTCCCCTCGGGGATCAAATATCCCTAAGTGAATTGGTGATTTCACAGTCTCACTGTAACATATACACCGTGAAATTATAGATATAAGATGTAAAAATGCAAACTTCACATTTTTTATGATATAAGGCAAGAAATTGAAAGGATGTAAATGATTTTGAAAGTCCAGTTGGGATTTTCGTTAAATGTCTTAGATGTTTCAGGAGAAAGTATGCACGAACTTTTTTCATGACGATGGGATGCAGGGATCCTCATGCACCCCAGAGGATGATTTAAGCGCATCATCTGAAGAAGGGTGTTTCTGAACAGCGTCATGATAATATCTCCTCTGGTTATTTCTCGAGACCGTAAGGGCTTCCCCTCCCCCGCCCTTTTTAATTTTCTGTAAAAGAAAATTATTGAGATGGCTTTGTCTGTCCGTCTGTACTTTTTCTGTATGCCCTCAGGTCTTAAAACTAATGAGGTTAGAAGGCTGCAAGTTGGTATGTTGATCATCCTCCCTCTAATCATCAAACGGACTAAATTGCAGCCCTCTAGCCTCAGTAGTTTTTATTCTATTTGAGATTAAGGTTAGCCACGTATCGTGCATCTGGCACCGCCGAGTCCAATTCCGAAGGTGTCGCAGACGTATCTTCACTTGACCGCACCTGGGGAGCAACTGAGCGCTGCCCGGTCGTAGGTGAGAGTTTCCGAATGCAGCAAACAGAAAAGTCGATTTCTTTGGCGCATTTTTTACTTGTTTATGTTGCATCGCATGCTGACATCACATCCGCAAAAGAGGCGGTGTCAGCTTTCTTTGGAGAGGATTTATAAGGTTCATTGTCTGGACATCCCTTCCTTCCATCTGCTAGGAAGGAAATATTATTTGAGCAACGAAGTTGGAAAAAAATGGAAAAGGGTTTGTGTGCATGTGGTTCAAGCAGTCGTACTGCGTGTTCCAAGATTGCAGATAAAGTTTGAGAAGATGAAAATGTTTTCCCTATGCGACAGAGATGCAGTCAATAGGATTATCACATAAAAAATTTGTGTAGAGATTGGAGTTTTAGCTTTGTGTAAAAGAAAACTATTGAGATGGCTATTTGTCTTTCCGTCCGCCCTCACATCTTGAAGACTACTGAGGCTAGAAGGCTGCAAGTTGGTATGTTGATCATTCACCCCCCCCACCCCCCCACCTCATCAAACATACCAAATTGGAGCCCTCTAGCCTCAGTACTGTAGTTTTTATTTTATTTGAGGTTAAGGTTATCCATGATCGTGCTTCTGGCACCGCTGTAGGTGCCAACAACACAGGCCACCACCGGACCGTGGCTGAAAGTTTCATGGGCCGCGGCTGAGAGTTTCATGGACCGTGGCTGAGAGTCTCATGCAGCATTATACGCTGTAGGCTACAGAAAACTCGATTGCGCCGAAGAAACTTAGCCGCATTTTTTACTTGTTTACAGTGGAACTTGACCTCTTATTTCCTTATGTATTTTGTGGTGGAGCTTATCGGTAGCGCTCAGCACCATCTGTCCACTAGTAACATTTTTCGGATCAACTCGTCGTTCTCATTGGCCGCTCGTTCAATCGTGATTTATGATGGGAAGTTACTCATATATGTCATCCAAGTTATTCTGATTATTTTTGTCATGTCACAACTATAATTAGCTCACGCTAGCATAAGCTGTTGTTGAAGGAAAAGATACATTCCCATTAAGCATTTGTGTAACTGAATGCTCTTGGAATCTCTGCATCAAGCCTTTTTCTGGTCCATATCCCAGGTTTGACTTCTAAATCTTTTTCTCCTTAGAGGGATAGTACCGTCAGTGCGCCTTACGCGGTGCACTGTAGGCATTGCATAAGATTCTTTGCAACGTCCCTTCGGCCCCTAGTTGCAACCTCTTTTATTCCTTTTACTATACATCCGAACATATTCTCTTTCTTCCATCTTACTTTCCATGCTCTCATAACAGTTATTTCTTAGCGCAACTGCGAGGTTGTCCTCTTGTTACACCTTTCAAACCTTTCTGCTCACAATTTCCTCTTCAGCGCGGAAGACCTCAGAGGTCCCAGAGAAAGACTAAAATCTATGCAAACATATAACAAAGAACAAAATAAAAAAGGGAGTAACTCCTAACACTTGGCCTTTGGCCTGAATTTTGTATTTCATTCCATTCTAAATATTTCTTGGCCTTTTTAAGGACAGCAGTACCAAACTTGGTTGAACTGATCCTTGGCTTTTTTGACAGTTGACACTAGACTAAGTTACTCTTTTACAAACATGTTTCTATCTATATCCTTAACTCAACTTGTGCCCTGGAAAATGCAGAGGTTTCCTTATAAATAGTTTCTGACACTGACCCCGTTTAAACACGCATTGTCGACACATACCAGTGGAAGAGACCACATTAAATTCAATGCACTAACGCTTATTCAGTAGTGATATATATTCAAATAACTTTTTAGGATTTTGGCGCAACGTTGCAAACTACTTCCACTCAGTATCGTCATTTTTCCTGCAAGGTTTGATATCTGCTGCACATATAGGAGAGTAAGTCTTATATTAACTTAGCTTTGGTGTAGTAGTAAACAAAGCACTTGAAATTCTGAGTCCTTTAGTTATGATCACGCTCACATACACACACACATTTTGAGCATGTATACCATTATTATGGGGGCAGTAATTTGAAGCCCTGTGTCTTCTAGAATGATCGTCTTTCCTGTGTTACTGTTATTATCATTATTGATTTTTTCCATCAGAAACTTCTTCCACTAACAGTGGCCACCTAGCAATAATTCAGAGTCAGTCAGCA
>NC_089749.1:27465161-27505161 GCF_040412425.1 Macrobrachium rosenbergii
CCGTATTATCACGACGTCCTGCTGCCGTCTCGCCAAAAATACAAAGGACACGGGGCCACTGCACCCGAGCCAAAACCGCCGACAGGGTCTCCACCTGCGGCCAACAAACAACCATCTTCGTTGGTGCGCTGCTCCAGCCTGGGCCCAAACACCGGCTGCCCAAGAAACGTCTTCAAAGTCGAACTGCTGCTGGTACTCAAAAGTTCTCTTCCCCAAGAGAACAACCTGTTCGCTACTGCTGCCCGAACCTGACTAAAGGTTGGCGCCACGCCAACACAGACGTAAACACTCCTGTGAAAATAAGAGGAGGGGGGGAGGATTAGCCAAATAAACAAACTACCGAACCGCCCATAAAACAACCAAAGATCCTAATACCTTCCCTCTCGACAGAAAAAAAAAAATTACAATTTTTTTTTTTTCAAAATAACCAACCTCCCCCTCCAATGTGGTGAAAACTCCGACAACCAGAGCAGAGCCAATCCTGTCACGGTCGCCAATGTTACGAACCGAGATTTTCGGCCCTTAAGAAAAACACAGGATCTAGATGGAAATAATATTGGGGCTACTCTGGCTAATCGACAGCTCGCACACACAAAGAAGGAGGAATAAACAAAATACAGGAGTTTGCTATAAAAATATATTTATTAATTTTAAACTTAATAGAAATCTTTAGAAAAAAACAAAGGTCACAACAAAATGAGCCAGGTCCGGGCCACGAAACACAAAAATAAATAAAGCAATATTACTTTACATCCAAAAGAAAGGAAGTACCAGCAGCAGTCGATACAAAAAAAACCATCTCCAACGAAGTCCACCAACTAACGACAACAGGCCGTATTATCACGACGTCCTGCTGCCATCTCGCCAAAATACAAAGGACACGGGGCCACTGCACCCGAGCCAAAACCGCCGACAGGGTCTCCACCTGCGGCCAACAAACAACCATCTTCGTTGGTGCGCTGCTCCAGCCTGGGCCCAAACACCGGCTGCCCAAGAAACGTCTTCAAAGTCGAACTGCTGCTGGTACTCAAAAGTTCTCTTCCCCAAGAGAACAACCTGTTCGCTACTGCTGCCCGAACCTGACTAAAGGTTGGCGCCACGCCAACACAGACGTAAACACTCCTGTGAAAATAAGAGGAGGGGGGGAGGATTAGCCAAATAAACAAACTACCGAACCGCCCATAAAACAACCAAAGATCCTAATATATATATATATATATATATATATATATATATATATATATATATATATATATATATATATATATATATATATATATATTTATTCTGTATATACATACACACACATATATATAAGTGTGTGTTAATTTCTTAAATATGATGAGATGAAGCCATATTGCTTCGAATAAGATTAGCATTACTTGACGCTGTGTTGAGCAAAAGGAACGAAAGTTTGGTGCGTCTGTCTGCCTTCTTTGCATTTCATTAGAGACATGTTTTTTAATATCAGTTGCCTGGAACTTCCTTCATAAAATTGTTTTAATACGTTGGTGCAAAAATATTTCGTTCAGGAGGATGCAATACTGTTGAAGTCAGCCGACAAGATGCTCAACCAAACTTTTATTTCTCTCATAAATCTTTTATAGATAAATTCACAAAGTTGTAGACGTCATCTCTTTTAACTTAACCGCCGGAACTATATTGAAAGTCTCAAGGAAGGAAACATATATTAAGATTTGCCAAGAGTTGATTTTAGTAATAATCTTAAAACTATATGGAATGATTCAGCTTCATCTGTTGTGAGCCTGGTTCAAATTGATGTCAGTGAGTCTATTGCATGTACGTTTCATTCCATTTTCACTAGGGATGGAAAACTGTTTACCAACCCGAAGGACAAGTCACTCAGTTTGCTTTTATTCAACAACAGCGATATGATCTAAGATAACTTAGACACTTCGTCTTGACGAGATCCAGATTTTTAACATTATTTTTCTCAAAAAGATGCAATGTGTCCTTTCTCGCAAATTCAAATTATTTATCGATGTTTCGTCCCGTTATTATTTCCCCAGGTGGTGACTGTTCCCAAGGTCTGTATACCGGCTGATTTCAGCAATTATTGGTCAGTTTACATCCTTCCAGTACTTTCTTGGGATGAAGAAAAGATATTTTAACATTTGTACCTTGAATGTAGGCACTTGCTTCCTGACCGCTGTATTCCTGGAGGAAATCATTAGCTTGTCGTGATCCCGTTTTAGATCTGATGTCTGGACTAGCATTGACAGTGGATTTATACGAAGAGTTGTTCTTAATGATTTTAATGCTGACTTTGATTTACTTAACTATAAAGAGCTTGTATGTAAGCTTTATGTGGTAGCTGTTGGGTGTCACATACGTGACAGTGTTTTAAGCGACATTCCCTAGCGAATTGTAGTCGATGGTGTGTTCAGTGAGCCTAACCTTATACGTTAGGTGTTCTACTGGGCGATATTCTGGGACCTTTGTTGCTTTTAGTCTGTACTGGTTCTATGATTATTGCTTTAGAAAAAAGATAACGCAGTATGCACATGACGCAAGTCTTATTGTGGTTATTAACTCCCCCATACGCAAAAGAAAGTTCTGCTAGTTTTCATAAGAGATGTGGATCGTATCTATTAGTGGTGTAGTCGGAAGGGTGTGAGGCTAAAATCCACCGAAATTATTTCCCCAATACATTAAATTATTTCTTATCGTATTCAGACGCCATGGTGTTACTCTTGATTAAAAGCTTCCATGTTCAAGGCACGGAAAAAATGTAAATCCTCTAAAGCTGCCTAAGTGCTAGATATCGCTCGTAAGACTTCTTCTTAACTCAGTTCATATTCGCTATCGCTGTTTTTAATGAGCCTCTTCCAGGTATTCCAGCTTTTCTAGAACGGCTCTTTTCACAATTGGTTCGGCAGATGTTTTACAGACGGGTGCCATTCCTGACTCCAACCCCCTCCCCATTTATCCGGGCTTGGGATCGGCGCCGAGTTGGGCTGGCTTAAACCGCCCCCCCCCCCACTTTCCCCTTAGTGGATATGTCCGGGGCTTCCCCAAGTGGGGACATCCTTCCCCGGCGGAGACGTTGTCAGGGACTTTTCCGTGTCCGGGATCCCGGACTTTCCACAGGCAGGGATGTAATTGCTCGTAAGACTGCTGATATTATCTATGCCAGTGATAGTATTGATACTATTAGTATCTGACGCTTCTGTTCTTTTGTATTGCTGTCCTGTTTTGATGTCAGCTGATTCCCCTTCTATATGAAAAGGGTTTCCATTTTCTCAGCAGTGTTAACTAAGATTTAGATAACTGTAACAAGACATCATGCTTGTACACCGTCCTTAAAATCCTGTCTTCAGGATTGGTGTTTGTTACTCCCTTTAGTTCCTGTACTTTACGTCGCGTATGATACGCTCTTTTCAGGGCATCCACATTTCTGTGAAGTTGTCTGAGTGTTACACTGCCTAATACCGAAGGTTCATCATCATATTTTCGTGTGAAACTGTAGACCGGAATTCCTGTTAGTAATATTATTTGAAAATCACATACCATTTCCATAGTGTCTCTGGCGTACTTTGATGTACTGTACATGTAAATCTGTTTGTGGAATTACGTTCATTTAGTTGTTATAATATTTGCTCTGTTTTCACTTTTTCACATAGCAAAAGGGAAGAGGGTTTTTAGGCCTATTTATTAAGAATGTGCACAAATTTTAAACAACAACAACAACAACAATAATAATAATAATAATATGTCGAATCTCCATCGAGTGCAGTTCATGTACCTCTGGCAGTTTCCGCATTTTATTTATTATTACAAAGTAGGCTAGGGTGTTATGGCATCCTAGTCACAGAGATATCAAATAAACAACTTCCTAACTTTCAGGGGTCTTCTGGGAAGAGAGATGAAACCTCTTTTGAGAGAGAGAAATAATAGATAGATAGAGAGCACATTTTCTTATTTTAGGAAACGTGTTTATATGGAAATCTCCAGTTGATAGGCATTCCATGGAATGAGCGGGTCCCAGCCATTTACAGTCTCAAAATGTTTTGCGTGTCTTTCCCACAGAAAGAATGATTTTGCACTGATATTTCAGATAAAACTCAAATTTCTAATAACAAGCTAATCTTAGCTATTTGCTAAGGAAAATACGGTATACCAGTTACGCTTAATGTGAATGTTCCTTATATAAATTTTTTTCAAGATTATTAGAAACGAAATCTCAAATTTTCCTCAGGAATCTGAGGAAGCGTTATTCTGCAAAAATGTGGCTATTCTATCCTCTATGTGCTGAAAATGTGTCGAGAGCAATGAGTAGCTCAGTAGTTGTTGCCGAAGTAAGTTTTCTTCCGAGTAGAACGAAGGGCATCGACAACCTTTAAAGGGGATTGAATTTCGTTAGGATGCTTTCAATCAATTCTCCTTCGTTTAATCCTTCGATTAACGCAGTTGAACTTCCAAATTATGACGTCATCCTTTGTGTTTTCTTCTCTTTTCCTCAGAGTTCGATCATCTTATCTTGTACGATTGGACTCTCGCAAAAGTTTCGGCGCTTTGATCTTGACTGGACTTGACGTAACTTCGAGTAAATGACCATTGAAAGGCTTTTTATCTTCCATTTCTTCTTCTCCTCCTCCTCCTCCTCCTCCTCCTCCTCCTCCTCCTCCTCCTCCTCCTCCTCCTCCTCCTCCTCCTCCTCCTCCTCCTTTCTTCTTCTAAATGGAGTTGGCTGACGATGATGCAACTTTTTGCCCTGACGATAACTTTCTTCTTCGGAAACTCGCCAATAATCATAAATTACTTTTGAGCATTTCAGTTTCGCAGACAAATTTACCTTCCTTTCTATGGGCTCGCCTCTCTCCGTTTTCATTTTTTAGGAGATGACAAAGGCTTCTGTCTAAAGCGAGAGAATTTGAAACCAGGTCGCTGACATTTGAAGAGTCATTTTTTGAAATGATTTTGCAGAAAAGGAATAAAGTTTGTGAATGATCCTCCATGTTCATGCTACTATGCTTTTGATATGTGTTAATTTATGCAATGGTCTCCTCGCCAAATTAGTCTTAGTAGTTTGTTTGGATTTCATAGTAACCTAATGGAGCATTAATGTGAAAGCCATTGACACAGCAATCGATGGACTCACTTCTGTTTTGTGATGAGTTTATCTCCTTTTCATCGCCCTTTGATGAAAAATTTAACCTTGTTTAAATAGTTTCTCGCATTTGTAATAAATAATTAAATCGTAAATCTAATAGTTCTAGACCTGTAGCTTAGTTATCTGAGTTCAGCACTGAAGGCTAAGAATAAGTGCAGGGTACAACGCCAAACAAATTTATTAGAAAACAAAAGAATGATCAAATTGACCTCTCCAACTCTGGGAAAATAATTCTGCGAAGCCTAATTTCTTGGGGATGTTAAAATGTGCAGTATTATTCTTATTCTTATTATTATTATTATTATTATTATTATTATTATTATTATTATTATTATTATTATTATTATTAGTGTTGTTGTTTTTTATGCTATTGTAGTTTTTCAAAACAAGTAAACATTCGCAACCACGAAGCCTTAAAGGCCATTAGCACCCAGAGCAAGCTACCACAAAATAGTTTCCCAATTGTGGAAAGAGAAAGCACAGCAGCATTTTATAATTAGATGATAAATAAATGAAAAGATATAGAAATGTCAATAAATGAACGTCTCCATAAGGGCTAAAAAAAAACCCGAGGCAGTGCTGCAAAGGTCACGAAGCTCGTAAAAAGCAGAATAAAACAAAGTTTCTCATTCCCTTGTGTTACGCGAAACTGCAAGTCTGAGTTGCTCAAAAGGACAGAAATGAAACGAGTTTTCTTGACTGCACTGTGACCCTGAATCCAATTCGGTTTGCCCTTCCGGATAGCGATGAAGAATGCAAAACTGGAAGGTGGATCTGGAAATTTAAAACCTAGTCTTTGTGAATGTTAAATGATCTTGTCTGCATCGAATAATTCAATATTGGACTTAATGCCTTACTTTTATCGCTTTTTTCTACTTTGTTCTGAAGCTTTTTAAGAAATATGTCTTTGTAACACGTATGTATATTGTTGAATTAAAGAAATCGGCAACGGTTGATCAACTTTTGAATTTTGTAAAGGAAAGATGTTTATGTTTTATGAAACTTGTATCCTAACAAAATTAAGAGTATGTCATTTGTTCATACTTGTTCTTTTATTAACTTGTTTAACTAACAAAACTCATAATATTCCACTTGAAACAAATTAAGAAACGAACGAGAATGAACAAGTTAAACTTTCTAACCCAGAATATTCACTCAGTAGAGCGTAATGTCGTGAGGATATCGAAAACATGCATCTGTTTTTATAATATTTTTTTATTGGCTCCATGGAATGCCACTGCTTATGTGACGTGTGCAAGTGGTGTTCCAAGCAAAGCCCGTCACAGGCATTTGGTGCAAGAGCTTAAGCAAGATCTGAGGAGACAAAGTTTCCTTGGGCTGTCCAGTCACGGCGATAAGGGCGAAAGGTAAGCAAAAGTTTCTTCCAGGACAGATCTGAAATCTTCTACACTCCTATTGAGGGGGTGTCCCAAAGCTATGATTAAATAGTCTTCCCACTAGGTAGTGGAGCTATCCCCAAATACTTTACCCAAAGGAGCACAGATTAGCTGGCAGGCTGTATATGACACAAAGCAAAAAGCACTTTGGCAGATTGCTTGGGTCACATCCACAGAATCTGTTCACAGCGTGGCCGTATGACATAAGTTGGAATTTGATATTTAGGCTCTGATTTTCGTTAGTATCAGTCTAACTCAGAAAAAATAAGTTGCAGTCCCAATTTTGGAGATTAAGATCAAAAAAATATTATTACATAATTATAACTGGAGTTTCATTGTAGGCTGTAAGCTCCAAAGCCATAAAAACCATTTTCACAACCATGGTCTCCAAAAGTGTGATCACTACTTTTTCCTGTGGCAGATTTTAAGACCAATAAGAGCAACAGCCTACTAATCCAGTTCAGGGCTGGGCAGGGAGGACACCATGTTTTGCTTCCCTGTCAGGCTTCATAGAGCTTCCAGCTGGTTTTGCTGGTGCGTTTTTTATCAAGAGTCCTTCCCAGCCGACCAGTTCTCATGTATTCATGAATATGAAGATAATCTGTATGTGCAAAGCTTTGGCTAAATAATAGAATGGGGTTACCTCATACTGCGGCTACTCCAGGTCCCCCATTGAAAACATTTTAGAGCTAAATCTTGGGAAGATGCTTTATCATATCCTGCATATCAATTCTTCATTCCTTTCATTTAAAAAATCTTGATTTATCTGGCAGATTCGGAAGCAGGCTGCAGCTCTTGTTCATATCAGAATCAACCTCAAAAAGAAGGCTTGTAATCATAATTTTAGAGTTTAAGAGAAAGAAGAATGGCTCTGTGTAACTAAGGAATTGCATAACAGAATTCAGGTTCCATATTGATTTCTAAGTATAGTGGGTCAGTTCCTCAAAAGAAACTTTTCGTGGCCAAATGTTAAAATTAATTCATTGCAGAGGCATATTAAGCACTGAATTAGTATCGGTCCATCAGTCAATTCCTGTGGCACCCCAGCTGATGCATAGGGCCTCAATGAATTCTCACCACAAATGTTTGCCATTCGATGGCAATAAATGGCCTCCCGAGCTCTGGCACTAGGCCCTGTGGCCCACATTTCAAGCAGTTATTCACACATTCAACTTGTTCCAACATTCCTTGCTTACTCTCCTGTTCATTGTACTAGATCTTTTTCATGCTCAAAATGTCAAAACTGAGTGCTTCTGACCTCAGAAGTTAATTTGGAGCCTGGAACCCAGCAGGTTTGTGATTGTTACCTTATCTTATTTCCTCTTTGTGGCCAATTCTAATACTAATATGAACCCTAGCAATCTAGTTCAGGACAGGCTGGAGGAGGTCACCACAATATGCTCTCTGGTCTGATTCCAAACAGCTTCTTAGTGGAAGCCAAGTCTGTTTTGCACAGCTGGTCAGTTCACCTCTGCTCATGAACATAAGGATAAACTGTTTGTGTGCTTTGTGTTAAGCAAAGGCAATTTTAAACCTATAGTTAACTATAAAGCTGCAGTTCCTGCAGATCCGTTCTTTATTACATTTATCTGAAAAATCGTGATTTATATGCCTTTTTTTTCTTTTGTATGGCAGATCCTAAAAGAGACGTATATTATGGTAACTAGTCAAGTTTATCCTCCTATTCAGGATCACTGTATACTAGCCAGCTACATAAAGAGCACCTTGCATAACCAGCTGGACTTCCTTTCACAGGTGTTAGGAGCCACAAGGGGCGGCGTTGTGTGGTGACCTCCTCAACCAGTCCTAAGCTCAGTTAGTAGACTGCAGCTCTTGTATATATCAGAATCTGCCAAAAATTTGTATTCACTGTTTTGGAGATTAAGGAAAAATAAGGGATCTTTTTAACTCCAGAGGCCTGCCTTGAATCTGCCTCCAGTCTCCAATTAGCCTTCAGTTACCAACGTTTGCAACAAAAGGAGCATATTTCTCTGGCTCACCACTGGCAGTATTTCAGATTCATTGTTGAGATCTAAGTCCAGAAATGGGAACACTGCATGATAAAATGTTCATCATTCATTGGCAGTTATTCCAACAATTGCATATTCAGATATCTTCCAATAAAACTAGATTAGCATCAGTCAATCAGTTGTTGTGGTACCCAAGGGATGCATAGAGCATAAATTAAATTGCCACACATGAGTGTCCAGCATGCGCTGTAGCCTACAGATTCACAGGAGTTCCGTACTAGTCGGGGAGGTACCTCAGATGCTCCCCCATCAAGCTGTGAACAACATCCATTAGCACTGTCAAAGTACTATTAACCGAGTCCTGTATAGATGGTACATAAACCACAGTATATGGGATTAACTATTCCACTGTGTAGAGGTGTTTGTTACTCATATTTTCACATGATACTGTTCTTTTTCTTAGTCTTATTCTTTTCGTGACTTTAAACTTTAATAAATTTTATTGCTTTGAAGATATACATCAATATTGTCTTCACAATAAGACCGTGATGAGAGAAACACAGATACAAAGCATCACTCCGCTCCAAATGAAAACATAATTATCTCATCAATCAGAAACCACCCAGTAGATTGCCTTCAGTCTGATGAGGTTCGTTATGAATTATGGCGAGTCCTACTTCATCTGAGGCAAGAGAGATCCGACTGACCAATATTTCGGTTGTTTTAACCTCAGACATAGTGGATGTGTTTTAGGCATGGTTTGTTTGCCTGTTTGTTTGCTGTTTGTTAGCTTGAGTACACAAGAGGTTCTCAGGCTTTTGACGAGAATGTCACTGAAGGTGGGCCTCGAGAATGGTAGCCAGTCATTAGATTTTGGAAATATTTGATCCGGATTAGGTACTGTTTTTGGTTGGGGGAGGTGGAGTTTTCTGCCTTGGAGGGGGTTTGTATTCTCTGATCACTTGTTATTAATACTTGTATTGGAAAGATGTCAGTTCTGTCAGAACCTGTGTACGTGTCCTTAAATATTATGATGCTAGAGTTAACAGAGGTAGTCATTATTTCTAAGGTGTCAAAAATCTATGTAATTCACATCATGCCTTTCGCCTACAGCATAAGTTCTCATAATTGTTTTGCATATTTTACTCCAAGGAACTCAAGGAGCCTAGATCATGTTTAAAAGCATTTTATCTTTATTTCCTATGATATGATATCTGAATTTTGTATTCTGGACTTATACTTTAGTTAGAGTTGAACAAATGCTGTAGTATGAGTTGAATAAACACAGAGACCTACAGGTACTCTCTTTGAATATAGCTTAGATTTATAATCTCTAATTATTTTAGAGTAAACCAAAAGGCCATGGTAGTGAATTGCAAAGTTCTTTAGAAGAAAATTTGCTTGTGGAAAAAATGACAGGAGAGGGGAGAAGAAAGGAGTAAAGTTAAGCGCAGATTAGGTTGGCAGTGGCTAAACAATGTAGCACTGCTATATTATGAATAAATAAATAACAGTTATTCGTTTTCTGTCACTGTAAGTACAGTATATTAGACATCACACTCGTTCCAAATTATCGTCGTTTGCAGAGTAATAATTCAGTTGTGGGTACTTCCCATACCTATAATGTTCAGTCATCGTTTCCTGAATGACCATTCGTATGCAGCTACGCCATTAAATTTTTACCATTATATCATATAACAAGTTGACGATGGAAGTTACGCATTATACTCGTACGTACAGTTCCATGGAAAGAAGCTGGATAGCTTTTTGTGTGTTCTAATTTTTCTGTATACAAGGATCTTGCGTATTATCATTATAAATATTTTATTTCTGATATTGACAAGATACGAATTGTACTGTACCTACTTCCTGTCGACTCACCTGCTTTTTTTTTCCTTTCTTTTTTTTTTCTTTTACCTTTCCGCGTCAAGTGAAAAGAATGTACTTTTATTCAAGGGAGTTTCGTAATAGCGTTACGTAATCCTTTCAGAGCTTGTTAGGAGGACCCCCATGTTCAATCCCACTTCAACTGCATCATTTTTCCCTACGGTCCAGTTCTTGCGACTGAAAAGGCCTTCACAATAAGGGAAGAGAAGAGACCATCTGGGGGAGACACCGCTTTCGTTTTTGTTCCCGGAGCTGCTAATCATTCAGGATTGAAAGCGGTTCTGGTGCTCAAGGCTTACAAGTTTGCTCAACTGGGGAGTTGTTTATGTGCAAGTGTTGGAGAACACAGCTTCTTTGATCTTGTAAGTAATGATGCCCGTATGGTACACACGCACACACACATATTATATATATACATATATATATATGTGTGTGTTATAGTAAGATTGTGAAAATAGGGACTTCACGAAATCCCTGACATTTTCAGTGGATTCCTGAAATCACCAATTAACTTAGGAACACTTGATCCCCAAGGGGCTAGTACTATACACGGCAAAACAGTGATCTACACGGTTTCGCCGTGTTTAGTACTAGCCCCTCGGGAATCAACTGTCCCTAAGTAGCCTACATTTGATCCCCGAGGGGCTAGTACTAAATACGGAGAAACAGTATCGATGAATCGCTGTTTCACCGTGTTTAGTACTAGCCTGTCGTGGATCAAATGTCTCTAAGTGAATTGTTGATTTCACAGATTCCCTGTGTTTATATATATATATATATATATATATATATATATATATATATATATATATATATATATATATATATATATATATATATATATATATATATATATATATATATATATATATATATATATATATATATATATATATATATATATTTATACATACAGTATATAAGTGTGTGTGTGTGACACAGATATGATAGAGAGAGAGAGAGAGAGTTTGTTAAGAAGCACAGTAGAGCATCATTCTGACCCTGACCTTGCCCAAGGAGAGTTAAGAAACCAAGCCTTAGAATAGAGTTCAACTATTCGAATGTCAGGGGTCTTCCATGGCTGACGTGGCATTTTCGGGATGTTCCCCCTCCTGCTGATGGTAGACTTTGTACCGTTATAACCCAAAATACCTCTTAAGTAAAGGATTAACTTTTATATAAGGAAAATAGTTTTTGTTCTTTGAGCGTTCATTCAGTTTTTAACCAGAAAAAAATGTGTATATTAGACCCTGCTGTTATAATAGATATAATTAATTGGCTGTCATGTAATTAATAGTCATCCTGAAGTTTTGGTTTTTTCTTCAAGTTTGTTCCTGAAGAGAAACGCATGGTTCTACTCTGTCTCTCTCTCTCTCAGTACACACACACACACGCGCGCACATAAACACACACACACACACACACACACACACACACACACACACACACACACACACACACATATATATATATATATATATATATATATATATATATATATACACATATGCTTGTGTGTGTAAATTTATTATATTACATATATTAAACTTTCAGTACACACACACATATGTATATATATATATATATATATATATATATATATATATATATATATATATATATATATATATATATGTGTGTGTGTGTGTGTGTGTAAACTTATTATATTACATATATTAAACTTTATTACTTACACAATTGATTTTTGTATTAATGTAACTAATAACATGACCACAGTTAAACAGGATGGTATTTAGTGGCGATATTGATTCAGAAGAAGTTACAAGCTTTCCAGGACTGTCCTCATCGTCTGAGGATGGTTAGTCCTGGAAAGCTTGTAACTTTATTTGAATAAATATCTCTGCTCAATACCATTCTGTTTAAATGATGTTCTGTTATATATAATGTATATATATATATATATATATATATATATATATATATATATATATATATATATATATATATCTCAGAAATCACATACTTATAACAAAAAGTATGCTGAAGAATAATTTATGCACCACTAGATTTATTCACTCAGAAATCATAGGAGGACCCTCTTCTGTATGTAGACATTCTACTTCAATGCATTTGTAATACAACACTTCTTCGAGAGCAGACCAAAAGGCTCTTCCTAAAGGAGGTACTTCTATAACCTTCGATTCCGGATAAGCCAAATGGGGACGAGAGTATTGATTGACCTTCGTGATATTGTCTATATATTTACAATGACTTTGCGTTCTCATTTATTTATTGTTTCCTCGTGGTTTCCCGGTCTTCCATTCCCTTATCTTGTTTCGTGTCCTTTCCAGCGTTTTCTTGATTACATTTAGCAAGCTATTTATTTTATGTTCATTTGTCATATTAACTAATTCTCAGTCTCTGTGGGTGCTGCATTTAGCTCCGGAAGACGTATACGTATTTTTGTTTGATGGTGAATGCCCGTGTTTGTAAGGCAGTCATGAGGGCAACTAGTGACTTCCAAGGGGTTTTTAATATTTATAAATACCTTATTTAGAAAAAGAAAACGTCTCTTTGTTCAACTTATCAGAATTAATGAATGAATAGTTTTTTAATGTGTCGAGGTGCCTAGCCTTATTCATTTTTCCTCCATCAATATCTCGAAATTTACGGCTGTCTTCTTTTGCTCATATCTGTTCATCTCTAGTTTTAGTGGTTCGGCGTTTGTGAATGGAAAGTAATTCGAAGTTACCTTCTGTTTGCTTACTTGTTTGTTGATTCGTTCATACGCTGGCTTGGTTAATCAGTCACCTGTTTCCTTATTCATTTTGTATGTTTATTTATTCTCGTGTGGTTGTATATAATATTAAACAATTTGGTCGAATATCTATAGGACCTGTAACCATAGGTACTTTTAAAAATCCTTTTAACCAGATTTTATATCTTGTCATAATTATCTCTGTTTTCACACCATTGACCATTATTCTGGAATTTCATTCTGATCTTATCTCTCTCTCTCTCTCTCTCTCTCTCTCTCTCTCTCTCTCTCTCTCTCTCTCATTCATAACCATTGTCCAGGGTTTTTATTCCAATCATAACCCTCTCTCTCTCTCTCTCTCTCTCTCTCTCTCTCTCTCTCTCTCTCTCTCTCTCTCTCTCTCTCTCTCTCTCTCTCTCTCTCCTATTGCCATTGTTCGGGTTTTCATTCTGATCATGATTCACTTCTCTGTAGCTCTCGACGTTCATCTGAGAAGCTCCTTGAACGAGCTCCTTCGCCTCACTTGAACGTAACCGAGATGTTTCAGCTTCTGAGAGGACGATGACGACGAGGAGGGTGCGCGATGAAAAATAGTTAGTTTATTAGGGCCGTTTTCGTCTTTGAACTGGTAAATAACGCGACTGTTCTTTCTTTAGTGTTTCCAGGATTGCGTGTGAAGATATGTCATCAAACATAAGATGAACACAGAGTAGTGTGATACTCACCTGTTTGGTCTTTTTGGGGTATGAGAATTTCTTTTATTATTTTTATTAATGTCATTGCTCTGTTCCCTTTACTTGATCAGTATTTTTCTGTTGTCTCCTAATCTTTATCTGAGTTTTTCTTCTTTTCCCTTCATGGTTCTAAAAATTTAGCAGTCCCTTCTTAGCTGTATTTCATTTAATCACGGTGTCCAGTTTATTCACCACTATATCACCCACTCGGCAAGCGAAGATTAAACCTTAAATCGACACTCCCATTTTTCTTCATCCCTGTCTTTCTTGTGTCCTTGAGGCCTGGAATAGCAAGGCCACTCAACTGCCCCTTCCTTGATGCCATTTGCGAGTAAAGGTAAAGAAAGTTGGGACAGGTCTTGATTTTGTCTATATCTCCTATGAGGGCCTGCCTTAAAAGAGCCTCGTGCAGTCTCCTATGATAGAAGGGGATGGAGAGTCGACGGTAAGATAAGGTAAACTGCGAAGGTCATCTTATTTCCGTGGGTTCATCAAGGAATTAAAATACGTAATGTAGTACTTTCATCTTGTGCTTTGTTAGTTAGGGTATCTTAGTGCACTTATCGTGCACAGGCACAGAAGAAAAGATTATCGTGAACAGGCACAGAAGAAAAGATTATCGTGAACAGGCACAGAAGAAAAGATTATCGTGAACAGGCATAGAAGAAAAGATTATTGTGAACAGGCACAGAAGAAAAGATTATCGTGCATAGGCACAGAAGAAAAGATTATCGTGCACAGGCACAGAAGAAAAAGTTATCGTGCACAGGCACAGAAAAGAAGATTATCGTGCACAGGCACAAGAAAAAATTATCGTGCACAGGCACAGAAGAAAAGATTATTGTTCACAGGCACAGAAGTAAAAATTATCGTGAACAGGCATAGAAGAAAAGATTATCGCGAACAGGCACAGAAGAAAAAATTATCGCAAACAGGCACAGAAGAAAAGATTATCGCGAACAGGCACAGAAGATTATCGTGCACAGGCACAGAAGAAAAGATTATCATGCACAGGCACAGAAAAAAAGTTTATCACGCACAGGCACAGAAGAAAAGATTATCGTGCACAGACACAGAAGAAAAATTATCATGCACAGGCACAGAAGAAAAGATTATCGTGCACAGGCACAGAAGAAAAAATTATCGTGCACAGGCACAGAAAAAAAGATTATCGTGCACAGGCACAGAAGAAAAAATTATCATGCACAGACACAGAAGAAAATATTATTGTTCACAGGCACAGAAGTAAAAATCATCGTGAACAGGCACAGAAGAAAAGATTATCGCGAATAGGCACAGAAAATAAAATTATCGCAAACAGGCACAGAAGAAAAGATTATCACGAACAGGCACAGAATAAAAGATTATCGCGAACAGGCACAGAAGAAAAGATTATCGTGTACAGACACAGAAGAAAAGATTATCGTGCACAGGCACAGAAGAAAAGAGAAAATGAAGGGCGCGGAAGAAGAACGATACACAACCTCGGAAGAGGCAATAGACTCGCCATAGAAAACGAAACGTTTTGTTTTTTCTTATAAGTAAATATGTTTTTTTTTAGTGTATAGTAAAATTATTAAAATTATTTGCTTGCTGTTCTTGTTCTTTGGTATTCCTTCATATATTCCTGACACAGAATTTTTCCAAACATTTCACAGTAAGATTAGAGTGAACAGAAATATTCCCACTAACTGGTAAGATTTGTGCACAGTTTTCTATGAAATCAGGAAGAGCATTGCTGTACCTTCCAGAGTCCTGCTGAGACTTGTGATCTGCCAGTTTTTTCGTTAGTCTGGTAAATCATTGTATTTGAGCATCAGTGTAATAAATCACTGTGGCTGTAACCTCACTGGATTTTGTCTCAAATCTTTTATGGGGCTAACGAACGCAATAACTGGACTTCGTCTCACGTGAGATACATTTCTTGCGAAAGTTGTCAGAATTAAAAATACTGAAATGAACATTACTGATGATGTAGTTGCGAACAAACAGCACTTATGAGTCCCAATTTAAATTAATGATGATGAGGGTAGCAGTTATAAGCGGGGAATGGGTCAATATTCAGTTAGCGAATATTTACGTGGTCGTCATTTTTACCGTCAAAATAAATATCTCTGTTAATGATGAATGGATGGAAAACAAAAATGCTGGGTGTACAAAGTAAATAAGTCGTATATGAGAGGGTTGTCTCTATCACATTTAAAGGGAAGTGTTGTCATTCCGATGTTCTGTATTTATGCAAAATGACAAAATCGTGTTTCGTGTTACCATTTGTTATGTTTACAACCGTCCGTAATGGTGAACAAGCCAACGTTAAGTGAAGCAGATCTGTTGAATGCTACGTTCCTCTTATTTCCAATGACGAACCTCAGCGTTACCACAATTGTCGATCTGGGTATCCTGTAAGGTAGTATGTTCTGTATGATAGCTTAGCTTATATAGTAAGGTTTCCGTCAACGTGAAATCATACTTAGAATAACTTCCATCGCTCATCTTTGTTTATTTTCAGTGTGTCTCTTCCTCAATACTGAGTACGGCCATATCGCTCCATTTTATTGGTAAAGAAATGATGGTGAAGCTTCAGAGTATGTGGTCTGTCTTCGCGAAGAATAGCATATTTCTGAAAGGAAAGAGAGGACATTCAGAATTAACGAGAAAAACACGGTTCGAGTTCATGTAACTGGAGAACAATGTGAAGCCTGAAATGAGAGACTGATTTTCGAGAGAAAGTTGGAAGAAGAATAAAAAAGAATATCATAATTGGCTGAGACCAGAGCCTGACAAGCATTTAATTGGTCTGAATGCTCACGAGTGAATTGCCTGTCCCTCGGGGGAAATACGAGTCAAACGCTTTTGGTTTAGATACGCATCGAGATGTTTCTCAGTGCATTTGAACGTCAAGTAATGATTTTTATTGCTATGAAAATTATAGTTAAAATTATTGTCGAATAGACCAGTATCATTTAAGCAACAAATGTAAAAGGTGAAACTTTATATATATATATATATATATATATATATATATATATATATATATATATATATATATATAGTATATATATATATATATATATATATATATATATATATATATATATATATATATATATATGTGTGTGTGTGTGTGTGTTTGCCTCTTCTGGGTATCGTAACTGATTAGCTGTCTCCAGGAACCGTAGCTCTTACGATTCCATTTTGTTTATTGAATTAATTGAGCAATCAGCTTACATGAATGGAATTACGCTAATGAACTGAAATTTTATTATATCCAAGGGAAAGCGACCATTCTACTTGCTCCTAATAATTGCTGGTAGGGAAGGTGCATCAGAAAATTAAAGAAGAATTGAAAGCTGTTCATACAATTCTTATGAACGCTTCGAAAGCTGTTCATACAATTCTTATGAACGCTTTCTTCTGTGCTCACAGAGAAGATACGGACTTTAGACAGAAAGGCAGGAGAGACCTTTGTCTGAGGGATTATAAAGTTACCGAACTTTTTCAATTTCATCGACGAAATTTATGCTCATTCCAGCTTCCCTTGAAAGGGGCGGTTTTGCCTTTTACATCTTCCTTTCTTTGGCATTTTTCCCCGTCTCTTACCAGCTTGATATCTTGGGGATTGTTCTACTTAGGAACTTCACATTCAAAAAAACAACTTCAATCACATATCTTCTGTAGAACCTTCCCTTGTTCGCATAAAGACAAAAATGGTTTTGCCCCGACATTGTCAGATGTTTGACCACTTCTGTTATAGTGTAAGATCTCAGAATCGACAACTAAAGAACTAAATTTTATTTATTTATTTTGATGGAGCTGGGGGTAAATCCCTAATGACCTTGAGGCTTAGCGCTACGCCTACCAACAAAATTGAAGAAAGCGTCAACGTACCACAGTTTTATGTGGTAACTAGCGGAACCAAAGATTTCGTGGCCAGGCTTATTATCGCCTCAACTCCGCTGATGTAAAGCAGTTGCCATGTAGGAAATTTAATGTTTACATAATGTCAGTTCATCACTTTAGAGTGAAAAACATTATTATACCAAGGATGTATCATGTTGAGGAATTCTCATCAAAGGAATTATCATGTCCATGGCTTAATATCCCATATATTATCACTTAGAGGAACTATTGTGCAAAATTTATCATACACAAGAGTTATCG
Source organism: Macrobrachium rosenbergii (assembly GCF_040412425.1). Classification (NCBI taxonomy): domain Eukaryota; kingdom Metazoa; phylum Arthropoda; class Malacostraca; order Decapoda; family Palaemonidae; genus Macrobrachium; species Macrobrachium rosenbergii. The sequence continues at coordinate 27,483,164 of NC_089749.1, forward strand.
CTCGAAAAATCTTTTTTCAAATAACCACCGTTGAGTGGCACTCTCGATCCGGTGAGTGGGCTTTGACCCTCAGTGCCATATGTCCATACATACCAGGCCTATCGTGTCAAGGATATAACACAAGAAACTGGGTGCTATAAACAATGAGACTATCATTCCCAGAAGCTGCAGTTTTGTTCGAGACATCACAAACCAAAACCCAGAGGGATTCTTCTTCTTCTTCTTCTTCTTCTTCTTCTTCTTCTTAGTTTAATTTTAGTCGGGGTCGCTGTTTTACTGAACCGCCTCCAGCTGTTTCAGTATTGAATGGCTTATTTCATAATTGGTTATGGCAGATGCCGCAATGACGGATGCCCTTCCTGAATCCAACCCTCCCTATTTATCTGGACTTGGAACCGGCACTGAGTTGGACTAGCTATACCCCACCATCCCAGGGAATAGGTCCCAATAAGGCTTTGGACTGTAAATTTTAAATCTTCACGGCGACGTCGACAAACTAAGGTTCGCATATTTATCTCTATTTTTTTTTAAGGAAACAGAGGTGATTTACTCAGAAATTGCAAATATTTGGTCAGGTTGCATCTCTTGTGTGTAAACCATAATACATTCCCGCGTAAGTTCAATAATAACTAAACAACCAGTTTATCCAAAGAGTTCACGAAAAGCTTGATGTGGCGCATAAACTTTGCGCTGTCTTGTAAACTGTGATCTGCCAAGTAAACTACTAAACAGCAAATAAGTAAGAGCAATAGACAAAATAATAAGTAAAAGTAAATTTTGCAAAAACATACTCCTGTTCGTTAACCATGCAGCTTTTTCCAAGTTATGCACTGTTACGTATGCCTGTCCATTCGTAAACTATGCACTTGTGCGTAAATTGAAAGCAGTTGTGTAAACTAACCGCCTGTGCACAGAATGGAACATTGTGTTGTACAGGAGCAAGTGCATCAAATGAGAAGCGTGTAGGATTTACAGTTGTTTGTCAAGTACGCTCCCTTGTATAGCATATGCTCTGGTACGTGAACTATTTCTGCTTGCAAAATAGATATAGGTTTGTAAGCGAAAGACTGTGGTGTAAATTATAGTAATGTGTAAACTGTACCAGTTTGCACAAAAGCAAGGAAATATTATTTTACAGCACCTTCAAATAATGTTCTTTTGGGAAAATTATTCCAAAATGATGGGGGAAATGTTTTCTAAAAGAAGACTTTTTCTCAAATGGAGGAGTATCTGTTCTTTAACAAAAAGAGGAAAGTACTAAGTTCACAATTCACGAATTCATGAATTTTTTCTTTGATGATTTGTGCAAGGTTTTCTGCAGTTAACGAAGTTTAAATTTCCATTGTAAGCAAAGTATCTGTAATGCTATTTCAGTGGCTCAAAAACTAAAATCAACAAAAAATACAATATATTAAGTCTGATACTTGTACCATAACTCTGACCCAACTGTCTTGACTTGCTTGATCACAGTAGTAGCAGTAACAGGAAGCTAATTACAGTTTATAGACCTGTCAGCGTCGTTATTCCCCGCTGGTTTGTCTCATAAATAATGATTCGGCTTTCTTCTCTCTAAACTCACCAGTTGTTTTCCTATGATTTTTACTTTTTTTTTTTTTTTTTTTTTTTTTGAGGGGAGCTAGGGATGGTTGGGGTAAAGGGGCTTACATTTACGGAGCTTTGGAAGACAGTAATCTCTTGAATAGTTTACCGTTATTGTATTCTTCTTATCTTAAGCCTTTGTCGGGGTAGCTGTTTTTAATGATCCGTTTCCAGGTGTTTTTATCTCGTGTCCTCCTTTCGTCTGTGCAACTTATCGTTACTGTATTATGATAATATATTTTTTGGTATTTTTTTTATTTCCCATCAGTCGCTTTACGTAAAGATCCTTTTGCAGTTTCACTTAGTTAACTTGAAAGTGGTTTCCCAACAGCCATCAGCCGACGATGCCGGTTCATGTTTAAATGAAGCTCTGCAAATCCGATTAATTCTTCTCGCCCTCATATTTCCCTCTTAATCAGATTTTCTTGGTGGCAGAGGCTCTAATCAATTCAAAACGAATTCTGCAATGACAAGCCTTTTCACCTTTTAGGGCTGGTAATTGGTTTTGGTTTTTCCGCTTTTCATTTGGTTATTGCCCTTCAGGCATAGGAAATTCAAAACCCACGCCTTTCTCTCGCTTCTCAATGGGCTGGCTGTCCTTATTATCTCTCTCTCTCTCTCTCTCTCTCTCTCTCTCTCTCTCTCTCTCTCTCTCTCTCTCTCTCTCTCTCTCTCATACACACACACACATAAATTAGCAATATTCCTGGTTATTAGGTAAAAAAAAAAAAAAAGCTATGAAATATTGGGTCTGTTTAGAGTTTGGCTGGGTGACCACCAGTGTCAGACGCCGTCGACGAGTAAGCCTTTTGAATATCCATTGGGAAGGGCAGAGGACTAGCAATGGCAACCCTTCGAACAGATACTTTATAAATAAAACTTTTTCCCCTGACGAAGGGTGGCGCCACTGAAAAAATAATATAACCGTCATTGGTACATTCATTCTGCAATACCTGGATCACGAATAAAGGCACTGCAGAAAATCTAAATAGCAATAGTCGCTTCATGTACGTTTAGAGAAGGCTCACGAGCAGTTAGTCGAACCCTTCTAGGGACACTGCACCGTTCACATTCCTTTCCAAGACCTTTCACGCCATCTGTCCAGCATTTTTCCAAATATCATTCAACTTTTACCCACTAACAATTACGAATTATATACAGGGTGTTTCGAAATTAGAGCCCCCCCTCTACAGCATAAACTAAAATTGATATGGACAAAAACAAAAGTAATTCAGAACAGGTATTTATTTAAGTTTCTCTCTGAGTATTTAATATTTTGTGTGGTCTCCATCTGCCTGCATTGTTGAGGGGTATGATTTCAGCAAATCGCAAAAAAGCTGAGACTCAAACTCCATTTCCCTGAGCACTTCGGTCACCTGTCTTCACAGGTCGTCGAAGCTTGGTATACCATCATAGTTCACTGTGCGCGCTTCAACACAATCCTTTAAGTTACTACCAGTGTTTTCACACACATTAAGGTCAGGGGAGCTCCCTGGAAATTCACTTGACGAGAAGAAATTGATACCACTGTTTCGAAGCAGCTCCTGTGTCTGAAGAGCCTTGAAACATGGTGCTTTATCATGCAAAAATGTGACTTCTTCAACAGATAACACATTTTCAGGGTCTTTGAGGAAAGGAAATACTCCACCAGGAAGCACAGTTTCTCTGAAGTATTTGCCATTCCATGACTGTCCTTTTTCTTTGATGATCCACATTAACCGTTTGGCTGTGAAACAGAAAAATTCCCAAACATTCAGGAAATTTCACAACTTGGCAATAGCGCATGTCATCGCTGATATCATCCAACTTTGCTGCCCAAATGATGTCATTTTTATGATTTGGATTCCTGACTGTGTAAATGAAGAAATGAGCCACAAAACCATGCATGGTCTTCTCTCTGTTACTGAGTAATGTTGGGCTTGCTGATAACATGAAATGGCTTGATACCAGATTTTTTCAGCTCACGATATACAGCACTATAACTTCTCTTCTTTCCTCTTTTTGTTTCTAGTTCAAGTGCCAATTTATGTAAAGACTTTCTTGGTCTACCCACTGCCTCAGCTATGATGTCTTTTGACTCCTGAGAAAGGATTTCCGGCCTTCCAAGATTCTCACTCTTTTCACGATGACATTGATATGGATTTTTGTTCCAGTTTCTTTTAACAAAGGATTTATCTCTTTCAATGTATTTAGCTATCGAGGAACGTGAAATGAAGGATGCGCCAGCATCCCTGGCCTCTCTGAAGGTTATAGCCCGGATTCGGTTAATCCATCTGATTTCCTCCAAGTCATTAGCCATGGCTGTATCTAACTCCGTCACTCAGTCTGAAAATACAAGAAATGTAAAATGAAAAATAGCTTAATAGAAACTTAAAATAATGTACTTGGAGATAAGCTATAGCAGGAAACTTTACAACTCTCCATTTGTTTTGTGGAGGGGGTGCCCTCTAATTTCAAAACACCCGGTAATTAGAATCGATCCTACTCCTCCATCTTCCCAGACCACTAGACCTTTTCTAAACACCGTTTCATCCTTTCCCTTACTCCAGTGGTTCTTAACCAGGGGTACTTGGGTGCGAAGCTGGTTCCTAAGGGATGCGAGGATGCCAATGAATAATTAAAGCAAACTATAACTATAAATACGCATGTTATTTTTTCTGCAAAATATAAAAATAAAAATTTTTTTTTTTTTTTTTTTTGTCTTATCACAGTCATCTTATTCGACTGGTTGGTTTTTATAGTGTGGGGTTCTGGGTTGCATCCTGCCTCCACAGGAGTCCATCACTTCACACTGTGTGTGCTGTTTCCAGTAGCACACCCTTCTGCGTGAGTCCTGGAGCTACTTCGGCATCTAGTGTTTCCAGATTCCTTCTCAGTGATCTTGGGATCGTGCCTAGTGTTCCTATGATTATGGGTACAATTTCCACTGGCATATCCCATATCCTTCTTATTTCGATGTTCAGGTCTTGATACTCGTCAGTTTTTTCTCTTTCTATCTCATCTACTCTGGTGTCCCATGGTATTGCGACATCAATAAGTTATACTTTCTACTTGATTTTGTCAATCAGCGTCACGTCTGGTCTATTGGCGCATATCACCCTATCTGTTCTGATACCATAGTCCCAAAGGATCTTTGCCTGATCGTTTTCTATCATACCCTCAGGTTGGTGTTCGTACCACTTATTATTGCAAGCTAGTTGGTATTTCTTGCACAGGCTCCAGTGGAGGACCTTTGCTACTGAATCATGCCTCTTTTTGTACTGGTCCTGTGCAAGCGCCGGACATTCACTTGCTATGTGGTTTGTGATATCTTTTCATATTGCATTTCCTGCATATGGATGAGATGTTATTTCCATCTATTGTTCTTTGAACATATCTGGTTCTTAGGGCCTGACCTTGTGTTGCTGTTAGTATTCCTTCTGGTTCCTTCATGGGTTCTCCCTTCTGTAGCCATTGCCATGTTTCATTGCTGGCCAGTTCTTTAGTCTGTCTCATGTACTGTCCGTGCATTGGTTTGTTGTGCCATTCCTCTGCTCTGTTTTTCATTCTCCTGTCTCTGTATATTTCTGGGTCTTCGTCTACTTTTATCAGTCCTTCCCATGCACTCCTTAGCCACTCGTCTGCACTGGTTTTCAGATATTACCCCAGTGCTCTGCTCTCGATGTTGACGCAGTCCTCTATGCTTAGTAGCCCTCTCCCCCCTTCCTTTTGTGTTATGTATATGTGTTTCTTAGTTTTCTGGTCTGTGCTGCGGAGTTCAGCCATCGTCCACTCCACTACTCCTGCGCTGTATCCGAGTACTGGTACTGCCCATGTGTTTATGGCTTTCGTCATGCTTCCGGCGTTGAGTTTTGACTGAGTATCGCCTTGAGTCACTGCATATATTCTTTCCTGATCGTGTCCTTTATCTCTTGGTGTTTTATATCCTCTCCTTCTATTATTCCCAGGTAGCCTTTTTGTATCCAGTCTCATCTATGTGTTTGATGCTATTCCCGTCTGGTAGCTTTATTCCTTCAGTCCTTGTTACTTTTCCTTTTTTGTATGTTGACCAAGGCGCATTGTTCTGTTCCAAACTCCATCCTGATGTCCCCAGATACAATTCTTGCAGTCTGGATTAGGGTATTTATTTCCTTGATGCTCTTACCATACAGCTTGATATCGTCCAGGAACATCAGATGGTGAATTCTGGTGCGTCCTTTTTTGAGTTGGTACCCAGCATCCATCTTCTGCAGTACTTTTGTCATGGGAATCATGGCTACTACGAAGAGTAGTGGGGACAGTGAGTCGCCTTGAAAGATCCCTCTCCTGATGTTAACCTCTGCTAGTCTTATCCCAGAGCTTGTAAGTACTGTATTCCAGTTGCGCATTGTATTTATTATTATTATTATTATTATTATTATTATTATTATTATTATTATTATTATTATTATTATTATTATTATTATTATATTGCTACAACAGTGCTCTGAGCTATAGATAAACCTACACCTAATTCCATAATGAAATGGCAACGATGCAACAGACTCGAGTACAGGTTACACATCATATCAACTTTGTATTTTAGCTTTTTTTTTATTTCAGCAATTCAGAGGGTGCGAGAACTGGCTGCTGATTTGAAAGGGGTGCATACATTGGAAAAGGTTAAGAACCACTGCCTTAGCTAACCTTTTTATCATTTCTACGTATCTCTGCATTTCACAATTTTCAGTTCTTCATATGCTATACACCTCACCCAACATCTTCAACATTTTTCCTTTCATTCAAGCTTAGCATTCATGTTTCACTATCTATATATGTTCACACACACAGACATATATATATGTATGTATGTATATATATACATATATATATATGTATGTGTGTATGTATGTATGAATGTATAAGGAAATCATAAGGCCCATACCTTCATCCCTCCTTCATATCTCCAATTTCAAACCCATTCTGCTAAGTTTATACCACAAAACCTACGTAAGGGATTCATCACTACAGCTTTCACCCCTTCTGTTTTCATTCGCCTCAACATCCATATTGTACTTCTGTAGCGGAGAATTGGTTCGACTGAAATGCATGAAGGGATTGGTTCTGACAATCCCTTCATGCATTTTCCGTAACACATTCTTTTGAATTCCATCATGCTCGCGTTGACTAAGCAGAAAGTTTTACGTATGCATGTATGTATATATTTATGTGTTTTATTTAATATATATATGTGTGTGTGTTTGTGTATGTAATATACGCATGTATATATATATATATATATATATATATATATATATATATATATATATATATATATATATATATATATATATATATGTATGTATAAATATATACATATATATATTATAATATAAATATATAAAATCTTTACATACAGAACTCAGTGGATCATGAACTACGTGACGTCGATTGTACAAGCTCAAGAAAGTTTGTTCTATTTTAAGCGGGATTTTTACAAAGGATTTCCTTAAGCATGAGCTGGTTTTCTGCCTGATTTTGGAGTGTTTTCGTCCACTAACGCTTCCTTATCCTTCCTCCTGTTTGTTTATTCTTTTGCTTATCCTCGCGTGTGTTATTGTGGGCAGCTCTCTTCTCTGAGAATAGACAACGTATTCTCGACTTTGAAATTCTCACTTGGGTAGAAATTGGCGATATTTTTTTCGGTTATATAGAAATGGAGAATGTTTCATTATTACGTTTCATTTCTGCTGAGAGAGAGAGAGAGAGAGAGAGAGAGAGAGAGAGAGAGAGAGAGAGAGAGAGAGAGAGAGAGAATATTTTCCAGCCTAGAAAATTCTCAGTTATTTCGAAATAGACGCAACATTTTTCAAGTTGTTTTTTCCCGTAAGGCGATTGAGAATCGCAAGCGCAAAGAAATATTTTATTGTCTTAGAACGAAGCCAAGAATAATGAAAATATCTCTTGAATTCTAAGTGAGAATTTGTTAATGCCCTGTTGGCTCGCTGAATGCTACACGGAATCAATTTTCTTGACAATAATGGTTGACTGATTTGAATAATGAATTGGTGGCTCAGCGACAGTTGTTGTCGACTCCTTTTCAGAGCACTATGAGAAAAACGATAACAAGCAGATTTTAAAAGACCTTATTGTTGCTGAAAATTCTTCATTACGATAATGGGAATAACAGTATTCCAAGAAAACCAGAAATCGGAAGAGGTCAGTGATACAGACGTACGTTTGTGAGATAATATTCCAAGGTAACGAGGCTTTACGTTTTCTGTTTCTGGTCTTTATTTGTACTGTTTCATTGCTGAAAGCCTTTTGTCGTGCTGCTCTTCCGCCATCTGCTTATTTCGTCCAAATGGAGACTTACCCTATAACAAGAAATGAAGAAATCAACTCTGTATTCTGCTGTTTATCTCGCTGTATTATATAGTTTTTTTTTTCCAAGCTTCTGACTCTTCTCAAGTTACTTGACGAAAAATGGCAATGACATAGATCTTGATTCACGCTGTCATTTTTGTTTGTGCCATATTTTCGGCCACAGTGGCAGAATGTGTAAGATTTATCGAGAGGGATTATACTGCTCTAATATGTCAAGGATTATAAAGGTCACGTTTTCATTTTATTTTTTGTTGGGGGGGGGCACCTTTTTGTGTTCTCAGCTCGTGACCTCTGTTAACTGATGTTTTGAGTATCTTCTGTCATGATTCTTTGTTAGTTATTTATCGTAAATTCTGATTATTTGCTTCTGTTGCCTTCTTTTCTGTATTCTTATTTAAGACACGTGTGCACGTAATCGTCTTCATTACGCATGCCTACATGTCTGCTTGAGATGCTTAGTGATTGAAAGACAGTGCATTTGACGCTCTTTGTGTAGTTACATAAGTAACCGCGAGTCGTCGTGTCCTGTAAAGGTTCATAGGCTTGAGACTGAAGGTATAAACCCTGTATGAAATGAGAAAGTCACGGCCAATGTATGATAAGCCTTTGCTACTTTTGAAACCCCATGTGTCTTCATAGGAATGGAATATCTTTTGATGTCACAATAGCCGGTTCGACATTGTGTTCGTGAATCAGTATTATGAATGTTTAGTAATTCGTGAGTTTCAGAGATGCAACAGTGCAGACTTGAAGGGCCATCAATGTGCGTTAATGTGTACAAAGGTTATTCATTCTTTGGTACGATTCATTTTTTCCTTTTATGTCTTTTTCTATGGGTTTTCGTCGTCAGTTTTCATTTATGTGTTTTCCTTTCACTTTCTGGTTATGGTCAGTCTGCTTTGCGGAATTTTGCTGGCGGAGTTAGTAGCATTTTGCCCTGCTCCGTACGAACACGCAAATCAAATGATAGTGGAGAAATAAGACCCTCAATTGCAACCATACTGCAAAAGGGTCAAAAGCCAACAATGTGCAGATAGGGGCTTTCGGTAGCGTGGTCAACTCCCATCTTTGATCAGAAATAATTGTCACAAAAAAAGGTAGGGTCAATTTTTTTCCCTGATGCCAGTAAAAATATTTTCCTTAAAAAATAAGGTTATTCCTTCCGTTTCGATAATAAAACATCGATGATGATAATAATAATGATGAGAGCGTTTGGTGCCCACAAACTTCCGCCAAGGCTGAGTAGGACACGCCCTCCATCCCGCCTCCAGCTAAACAAAATGTCCCTAAGCCAGAAACGGATCTCTCTTAAAACCTATCACTAGCTGTTAGTAATGTAGCCAGTTATCGTGAAAATCGAGATGTAATTCTGATAACCCGCAGATAAAGTGAACTGAAAACATACCCTCCCTTAACTTTGTTGACGTCGAGAATAATGGAACATTTCATTGTTAGTGACTGCTGGGAAGGCTCCAGGAATGGAGGAATTATGTCGCTGGTATTTCTGAATGTGAATATATGACATTGCTCTCTTTACATTTGAGAATTGGACAAACTCTTCATCGTTAAGGTTCTTTGCAGCGTCCATTCGGCCCCTGGCTGCAACTCTTTTCATTCCTTTTACTCTACCTCCGTTCATATTCTCTTTCTTCCATCTTACTTTCCACCCTCTCCTAACACTTGTTTCATAGTGCAACTGCAAGGTTTTCTTCCTGTTACACCTTTTAAAACCCTTTTCCTGTCAGTTTCCGTTTCAGGGCTGAATGACCTCATAGGTCTCCGCGCTTGGCCTTTGGCCTAAATTCTATATTCTATCATCATCGTTAACAGTCTCAGATACTTAAGTTGAGATCCTAATATCTGATTATTATTTCAGTATTTCTATGTTAAAAAATTTAACAATGTTATATATTACCTTTTTGTAAATGTAGTAACTACAGCATGAAAGTCTCAATGCCAAGGAAAATGATTTAGAAGCAAGACCACTTCCCTACGAGTGGAAGGCCATTGTCATCAACGTTTAACGAGGGCAAACTGCGATCACATTCTCAAGGCGATGTGTTCGCCTGTTTCTGGTCATTACCAATAATTGCTAACAGCAGCCGATATGACCTTCGGAAGTCGAGATATCCGTTGCAGTATCGTGTTGCAGACTGTTGGGAAACTTCTTGTTTCGGGAGAAGGGATGTGGGGAAAAACGTTGTTGGGTCCATTATTATTTTGGTTCCTTTGAGATTGTGTAAATAAATGGTATTGTCAAAGCAGTGAAAACACTTTAATAAATCATTATTTTGTTGTAAATTTCATGTGTATGAAAAAAGATTGGAAAGGAAATCAAAATTCTAATAAATTCATCGGGTTATTTTGGTCTGTTATGATTTTGTGTTGTTAGAGGAAAGAGGTAAGCAAAATGCTCAAAATTCCATAAAAAAAATGTCAGTGTCATTTTAGTCCGCTGAGATAGTGTTATTAAATGCAATAAATCAGTCGTTGAGAAATTTTTATTAGATTATCATCGTATTTTAACCTTGACGTTCGAGGAAAAAGATTAGCAGAACTTTCAAAGTTCATATGGATTACTGTACATATTTATTTTAGTTTCTTAAGTCTTATGTTATTAAAAACTCTGTTATGACAGCGAAAAAATATAGATTACGTCATGATGTGGAAAATGAAGAAATATGTTAGTGTTAAGAAAATAATTCATCACGAATACCTCTTTCTCGATGTATAAAGTCTGATTGGAGTAGCGTTAATCATGAAAAATTATTTCATATTCATCACACTCCATCTGTCTCTCTGTCTATTTATCTGCCCATGTATATATAAAGAAAAAAGGACTTAAAGCTCATTTTAGAAGGTCAAGATATTTTCTTGCGTATTCAGTGCTTCAGGAATGTCATTAATGGGTCTTCTTATATACATTATATATATATATATATATATATATATATATATATATATATATATATATATATATATATATATATATATATATGTGTGTGTGTGTGTGTGTGTATGATAATAAACGTCTAGGTTTTCAGTCATCATATTGCCTCCTAGATGTATTTTTCTTAATTGAAAATGGTCAGTGTCCATCCTCTAAGTGTTCCTTGATATTGCTGATCGAGAACGGGAAGATACGATCAAAATAGGTCTTAAAAGAAATTTCCTTTCTCAGACATGAGAATCACTCCCATTCACAGAAAAGGAAAAAAAGACAAAATGTTTTTCATTTTTCCTAAGAGGCTTCTCTATTGCATCAGTTCTTCACTTAATTTAATTCGGTTCACAAAAGTTTAGAAAAAAAAAAACTTTACTGAGGAGATGAAAGTTTAGGAGAAGGGGAAGTGGCCTCAATACCCGCTTTAGGACACGGGTGGTTTGAGAGATCAAATCCTGTGTCGGCCATGGGAGTGCCTGGCCTCTTTTCAGTTTATTAGAGTTCCACACTAGACGAGAAGAAGAAGAAGAAGAAGATCTTGATGTTTTAAGAGAGTGAAGGAGTGAGAGCTTGGCGTCATAGCAAAAATGAGGATGACGGCGGTAATGTTGACATTTCACGAGAAGGAAAACAACGCATTGACTTACGAGAGTGAAATCTTGGAAGAATTAGGTCTTACATTATACGAGACGGTCTTCTTGACTTTACACGAGGCGGGGAAGAGCAATTACGTCATGACATTTTTTTAGAAGAAAACATTATACAAAGAGAAAGGAAAAGTTTCGATGTTATACGAAAAGACGAAGAAAAATAAGAAAGCTCAAAGATATTACTTTTGTTAGGGAGGGGAATTCAGATGGAAACCTGAAGTGAGGAGGGGCCTTGGGAAAATGTTTGCAAGAGCTACATCACTCAGACAGTAAAGAATCTCTTTACATAAAGTGGAAGGAAAAGCGATTATTTGACTGAGTGGTCGTTAAGGCAGTGCCGCGAAAAATACCACTAAGAATGGTTACTGGAGCTGAAAAGTGATATAAGTCAGGTCTTCTCACACGTAATCATGTTTTGAATATGTATATGTATTATAATATGATTATATATACAGTACAGTATGTATGTATATATACAGTATATACTCGTATATATTATATATGTACATATATATGTATGTATATACATATATATATTATATACAGTATATGTACATATATATATAATATATATATATATATATATATATATATATATATATATATATATATATATATATATATATATATATATATATATATATATATATATATAGGGAGAGAGACATACTAAAAGGGTATTAGTAGCATCCCTTGGGCCTGAAACTACACCAAATATTTGGTTTTTAACTTTTCTCCATTCCCACTTTCTTCCATTTTGCTTTATTTCAAGATTTATTTATTATGTATGTATATATATATATATATATATATATATATATATATATATATATATATATATATATATATATATATATATATATATATATATATAGAGAGAGAGAGAGAGAGAGAGAGAGGGAGAGAGAGAGAGAGAGAGCATCTACTAATTAATTTTTCTCATCAGATACGTACTTAATTGTAATAACGACTATGTCCTGTTAACTAGTAGTTAAGAGGGCATTGTGGTTATGACACGCACACGTGTGTGTATATATAAATAATATATATATATATATATATATATATATATATATATATATATATATATATATATATATATATATATATATATATATATATATATATATATATATATATATATATATATATATACACACACATACATGTGTGTACATCTTTTAGAATTACTCAGATATTGAACTTTAGGTTAATATTTTTTTTCCGGTGCTAGAGGCAATAAAGAGGAAAGCCTAAACACCCTCTGATGTTGCTTTTCGAAAATTTTCTTCGTTGAAAAGAAAACGATGTTTCTCTCTCAAGTTTTGGTTTTTCTCTCTTGACCATTACAACTTCGCCAATTTGACTATATCATCTCTCCCAGCGTGAGAGGTTTGATTTCAGTCAGTTAAGTGACATGTAATAGTTCCAATTTTTTTTAATTGGCTTTTTCAGAGATTTAGCCAAAAGAATTGCAGTTTTCCAAACTGACTTTTTTGAACCCACTGTTCATTTACTGTCATGACACAGATCATAATAAATCTTAACCTTTAAACTTTATATTGAATCTGGTCGTATTCTGAACCTTTAAACTTAATATTTCGTAAGCCTTCCCTCTTTGTGGTCAAGATCTGATAGTCTTTTCTGGCTGGAACGGTCAACTAATCTTCCTTTTTTCAAGTGACCAGGGTCCGGTTTTAATCTCCTCTGTGAGTCTGTGTAGCTTCTTTCTTAACTGGAATTCTGATTATACCTTTCAAGGAGACGCTTAAACTACCTTTGATGTCCAACCTTCTATAGGCACTAATTTACCACTTGCAATCAACTCCCGATGGTCTGTGGAACTTCGATTGATCGAAGTAGATGAAGGTTGAAGTCGCTGTCCTCAGTAAAAGTAGTGAATGACTTTTACTGGGCAGTATCACAGTGAGACACTTAAACAGAACGGTGACGCTGACAGTTCTGCAAAGAAAATAGCACACACTGCTTTTCAAGATGCTGATACTAAAAGGCGATAGCAGACGATCCCTTCTGAAATAGGCTTTTTGGGCGGTGATGGGCATCACTGTTATCACAGTTTAGAGAAACGGACAAACCGCCACCTTGAGTAATTCCGTCTGAAGGAACATGATTCCAAGAGACTGCTGACATCCAAATGTATATGAGAACAATTTTCTCAAAATGGAAGTGAAAAAAAAAGTACAAGATCATTAAAACCACGACAGACAACGACAACTCAGTCATGAGTTACTTGAAACATAATTAAGATTAAATATGCTTCCTCCGCCATGATGCTTACACATAAGAGGCTCGTGGTCAACCAGGCCAAAACCAGCACAAATCATTTTGAACAAGTCTACAGGCTGAACGGAGGATAGTATCACAAAACCTAAGAGTCTCCTTTTGGCTTAAGGGAAGTGTCAAGGTTTATGTTAATTATAAAAAGGCTCCAAGATCAGCTTCCCTGTAAAAGGGTAATGCCGTCAGTGCACCACGCGTTGCTTACTGTAGGCATTCCAAAAAAGGTGTTTGTAGCGTCCCTTCGACCCTTAGCTCCACCCACTTTTTAGTCTTTTAATTTACCTCCATTCCAGCTTCCTTTCTTCAGTCTTGCTCTCCAACCCCTCTGCCTATTACTTCTTACAACAACTGTGCGATTTTCTCCTTTCTCTGCCTTTAGAGCCTTTCACTTCAGTTCTTGTCAAGAAGTTTTAAGAGTAAAGCATTTATTAACTGACTGCCCAGTTTTTACCCAAGAGAGGAGAGCTACCTCACTCTATGGCAGGTCCATGGGTGAGGTACTTGATGATAATTGTGATATTAGTAAACTAATGTTTTTTTTAAAGAAAATCAACTTTTATTTCAGAATTTAACTTTTTATCGGATTTTACAGTCATTTAATTCGTATTAAAGACTATATATATTTTGGTGAATTTTTTATCTTAATTCATAGTTGTAATGAATTTTAGCTAAATTAATGTTGGATTTTAAGCGCTGAATGGCCATAGTTGCCCCAGTGCTTGGCATGAATGCCTAAAATCTATAATCAGTCAATCAGTCATCTCCTTTATTTTCTGGATCTTATCATCTTGCTGTTTAACCACTCCAAATTCGTCTTTTCACTAGCTTAAGTTCCGAATGGCCGAAAGCACCCCAGTGCTTGCTTGACAGCCTCAATTTCATAAACCATCATCACTTCAAGACCAGCTCGTGCACGACATCAGATACCACTTGAAGATTGGAGATTGGGTTACAATCACTGCAACCTGCACTTGCAGAGCCCCTCAGAACAGGCATCATATTGCAGCTTTTTTGCACATTTTTGTAAATACTTCTTGGTAGACAGAAACGATGAAATGAACTGATTTCAGGAGAAATTGCTCCGACACGTTTTTAAAAATAGGAAAATACCATTTCGACTTTAATGATAACTACGTAGGTTGTCTAGATTAAAAAAAAATTCCTTTACGAAAAGCTCTGACAGAGATCAGGTAATAAACGTCAACTGCAGGCTGTATAGTTTCATTCCTTGTGAAATAGAACCGTTTTTCCCTCTCCTTAAGGGGCAATTGCTGTCAGTGCACCTCACACGGTGAACTGTAGACATTTCTAAAGGTTGTTTGCTGAGTCTCTTCCGCCCGTGGCTGCATGCACATTTTAACCCTTTACTGGACCTCCATTCCCGCTTCCCTTCTTCCAGCTGGCTGTCCAGCCACACTAACTGCCTTTCACATGATCTCCATTCCCACTTCCTTTCTTCCAGCTTGCTGTCCAGCCGCTCTAACTAAAAGTCCCAAAGTGATGATCTTTGTAGCCAGGTGTTCATAAAACATGAAATCACCGCCTTGTCCTAAGGATTAGTCATCAGTATCCCATTATTAATTATAAATGTAGAAACAGTAGGTATAACCGATCCAAATGTGGAGATCTCTAACTCAGGCTTTCAAATTATTGTCATTTCTTTTGACTAATCTATATAGTGTGCTTCTTGCCATTTTCAGCAGAATTGGTAATTCAAGTGGGAGCGATTTCGTCCTTTATATTAATCGTTGGCTGATCATTACATATGCGTCTGCATGAATTCGATTTTTTCTTTACCATGAAACGATTGTAATAAAATGCAATTCTGTTAATAGATTACAAGAGGTTAGACTTCATTTCATGCGTTTTTACAATTGTAAAAGCCAGAAAACTTTTACCACAAAGTCAGCGTCTATTACTGTAGCACAGATAAACTCATAGTCTAGTCATCATCACAAAGAAGGCTGAAATAATATATAACCCGATATGTAAGTAAACTTCTTCGTCAGCAGAGAACATTGATGGAATTCCAGAGAAGACCTACTATGGGCTTTTGTAAAACCTGATGCAAATCAGTGCCTGCTTTTAGCACCGAATCACCAGAGATGGCAAAAAATGGATTGGGTCAAGATACCTCCTCGCGAGTCATGGTTATTGAAGTTTCAATAGATTTTAATCCATACTAATTGCAATGGTTGCAAATTATATATATATATATATATATATATATATATATATATATATATATATATATATATATATATATATATATATATATATATATATATATATATATATATGTAGGTATGTATCTATGTATGCATGCTGTATTTATGTATGTATGTTTATAAAAAAATTTCATGGCATTCGCTGTATATAGAAAACTTTGCTTCATTGTAAACAGCCATCCCCTGAACATGTGCAAGTTCCTCATTGGACGAGTCAGTACCGTTCTCAGCTAGCACTCTGCTGGCCCGCGTTCGAGTCTCCGACCGGCCAATGAAGAATAGAGGAATTTATTTCTGGTGATAGAAATTCATTTCTCGTTGTAATGTGGTTCGGATTCCACAATAAGCTGCAGGTCCCGTTGCTAAGTAACCAATTGGTTCTTAGCCACATAAAATAAAATCTAATCCTTCGGGCCAGCCCTCTCTAGGAGAGCTGTTAATCAGCTCAGTGGTCTGGTTTACTAAGGTATACTTTGAACAGGTGCAGTGCTGTTATGGGAGATAAAGGTAGACTCATCGAACTCTAAAACAGGGAAATCTGTCTGACACATTTCCAGAAAGAAGAGGGTCAAACAGAACAAGTAAAAAATGCGCCGAGGTTTCTTCGGCGCAGTCGAGTTTTCTGTATGAAACTCTCAGCCTCGGCCCTGGAAACTCTCAGCCGCGGCCCATGAAATTTTCAACCACGGCCCGGTGGTGGCCTGTGTTGTTGGCACC
This sequence comes from Macrobrachium rosenbergii, assembly GCF_040412425.1. Lineage (NCBI taxonomy): Eukaryota > Metazoa > Arthropoda > Malacostraca > Decapoda > Palaemonidae > Macrobrachium > Macrobrachium rosenbergii. The sequence goes on from NC_089749.1 coordinate 27,499,948, forward strand.
TATAGCGGTGCTAGAAGCACGATCATGGCTAACTGTAACCTTAAATAAAATAAAAACTACTGAGGCTAGAGGGCTGCAATTTGGTATGTTTGATGATTGGAGGGTGCATGATCAACATAGCAGCTTGCAGCCCTCTAGTCTCAGTAGTTTTTAAGACCTGAGGGCGGACAGAAAAAGTGCGGACGGACGGACAAATAGCCATCTTAACAGCTTTCTTTTACAGAAAACTAAAAATCAGTTTATGTAAAGAAGCATGATTCTGAAGGTGGGCAAAATTTCTTTTCTTAGGATTCGAATTTGTTTCATAAATTACCTGACATTTTTATATACTCGAAAGAGATGGTGGACCAGTTCTCAATTCTGTCTCACCATCGAGAATGAAAATCAAATATTCAGCGCAGTATAAAGTAGAGCTGTCGAGATAGAATCACCAAACAGTGAAAGTAAATTCAGCCACTGTACTAGCAGTAGAATTCATAACAACAAGAAAGTTGCGAGAACCCAAAAAGTGTAGTGAAAAATCCGGAATCGGTAAATACCTGAATATTGACGCGGTGGAGCTGGCACACAGACAAATCAGAAGACCTCCAGGGCAACCCATCAACTCGGGATGAAAAATGGTGATTGGTTTGTTAAAGAATCGTTAAAAAGAAGAGATCAAGAAGGCTCAGATAAAGAGAGCTGTCTAATTAGCCTATCCCGAGTGTTCCCTTAAGTATAGGTACTGACACCCGAGACTATGGAACATGGATCTGAGACCATGGTTTTATGGTCACGATCTTATGTGGGGCAAATAAGTGTGGCATATAAAATGACTCAATTGCCCCGTATAACTACACAGGTACTCCTATCAATCAAGCAAAACGTAGTTGAAAGGCGCGAATGCTTGGCGCTCGCGTATACCCAAGAAAATGTCCTCCTTAGGCTGTATGTCTTTAATCTTAGCCCTTAGTTCTTCCATTATCTGCATGATGTGTGTGTGCATGCATGTATATATATATATATATATATATATATATATATATATATATATATATATATATATATATATATATATATATATATATATATAAATATATATATATATATATATGTTGTATATATGTATATAATATATATATATATACAGTATATATAAGTATATATATATATACACGTGTGTTTGTTTGTTTACTTGTTTGTATGTACACACACATTTATATATATACATATATATACACATATATGTGTGTGTAATATAAATAATCTTGCAGTAATTATATTTAGAGAGAGAGAGAGCGATGTATGAAATTTTATGGTTATATATATATATATATATATATATATATATATATATATATATATATATATGTATGTATATATATATATATATATATATATATATATATATATATATATATATATATATATATATATATATATATATATATTAATGTTATATATATGTATATATATACATGTAAATACCAAGACCGTTTTACACGTGGTAGATAGGTACTGCAACTGGGAATTAAATTATATGTCTTGTATTTGACATGTGGCAGCTTTGAACGCAGAATACCCTAGTGGTCCCAAAGAGAAATGACCCAGTTCACCATCCTTTAGAAGTGTATTTGAAAGTGACCTTATTTTCACTTTTATTCCAAGGACTCCTCAACAAACAGAGGTGTATGACCCAATAGATTATAGAGATCCAGTGCGTTTTCCCATTCCGCACAGGGATTCTGCACACTTCCAATATTCATGTTGTGGATTAAAGTCGTTTCCATCAGAGGTAAGAATTTCCATTTCAAAGGCATTACACCCACTGATGCACGTTCACTACGGAGGATCTCGCATCATGTGATGGAATCGATTGATTCATAAGCAATGTCTGTATTTCTTTTGCAACTGAGATAGCTCCTCTGTGAGTGTCCCTCTTCTTGCGTTCTTCTCTGTTTCCTTCAAGTGTCGGCGAGTAAGGCTTCAGAAATGATGGAAGGTAATGAGTTACATCCAGTTATGATAAGAGGATGCCGTGCCTCTGTTAAAGAAAAGCACCTTCTATCGGTATACGAAGGCTAAGGAGATGAGAGAAACCGTTCCTTTTGTATAGAGTAGTAGATGGTCGAAGGGTGTAAGAATATTAAGGGCGTAACGTTGCTTAGTGTTGTTGAAAAGGTGTATAATTTTTGTTTGTTCTTTTAAGAGTAGCCAGCCTTGTGCTGGCACGGACTCTTGGTCCTCGGCAGCCCGTGAGTAGGTTTTGATAAAGTAGGTGACAGGAAGGGCGGGGGGTGGATTAGAACAGGGAAAGGGTTGTTTTAATCACGTGTTCCTTATAAAACAGTTGTGTGATGAATTAGAAAGTGAAAAGCAGAATACAATAGCAAATGTGGACCGAAGAAAGGACTAAAGTCTTACGGCAGAGATGAAAGAAAATTGTAAATAAATAGCATAGGGGCAGTTTTTGAGACACTGTATTTGTATAATGAAGATGAAGCGAATGTAAGGGTATGTTAAAAGAGAATGGGTTGGTCAGTGTAAAATTAGAGACATAGAAAAGGTGGTGTTGGTTTTCATTGACTGCATGAAATTTACATGGGATAAATGATAATAGAAGTTAGGGCCGTGAGAAAAGGTTAAACACAGTTGGAATAGCCGATCGATGTTCATGGGTGTTATATTGTTAACTGAGGATGGTTAAGAAAAGTTGCAGTCAAGCCTTGAGGTTGGAATGCATTCGTAACATGGGAATGTTGAAGCTGGCTGTTATCAAGAGCAGTTTTAAGAGAATAAATGGAAATCAGAAAGTTAGAATGGTGAATATTAATGTGAATGGTAGAAGAATAAAAGCTGTGGGTCCAAGCGTAAATATAAAGAGATAAATAAATCCCTAGTTATGGACGTGCTAGGCGGGCAGTAGAGGACTCCAGATCTATCTCAGCACAAGCTGCACTGACACCACTTTGTGTGTGCTCTGGTTTTTCCAGTCTCTGAAAGAGACAATTCCACTCAACAGGGGACTGGAAAGCTCGTGCCAACTACTGGCGTCCCTAAATTGTGCCTAGGCATGCGTCCTTAGGTTTCAGTGTCGTGGTCGTTGGCCCCGAAGCGCAATGACTATCAGCTAGTTCTGTAGAGGCAACCAAGTGGCACTTGCTCTGAGGGCATAAATACTCGATGAAGCCCCATTTGTGGTTGTTTACAGTAATCTTTCCGTTTTCAGGGGAACGGATGTTAAACTTCCCCATTCACGAAAATTTATGCATTGTGACTAAATATGCAAAGAAACATAACTTCCATCGGACCTACAAACAGACGAAAGTATAGTAACCGGGAAAATCTAAGGAAGGTTTTAAAAAATAACTGTTAGTTACCTGCCAACTGAATATTCTGATAATCGATCTGGTAGTAGAACTTATTACCTCCGTGCCTTCTCTATTGGTGCGTTTACTTATAAATTTAGTTTTTTTTATTCATTACTGTACAAATCTTTTATTTTGACAATATTTTTCTCATATTTCAATCTTCTTCGTTTTAACGTGCTTTTTCCCATTTTTATATGGGGTAAGCACGATGCTTCTTTTTGAAGGACTTTGATTTGGCGTTGTGGTTATAAGCTATATATTTTTTATTATTATAACAACATTTTTTTCATTTATCATTATATGATGACAGTTTCTTTCCAAGGAAGAGGCTTTTGTGAAAAACCGCATTATCCAGTATTGTCACGTTAAGTGATGGTTTTGCGGGAACTGCTGGTTCCCCGCTCGTTCCCTTTTGTGGATTGCTGCCTCCTTACCTTCAAGTTTTTTTTTGTTTTGATGTTTTCGTGGTGAGCGGCCGTTTTTCTGTCTGCAGTCGGGTCTGGTAGGGCAGCGAGAGTAGCGGCAGTGGCAGCAGCAGCAGGCAGTTTTTGGAGTCGACGTTGGTCGAGTTTATGAGCAGCAAATTGGAGCACGCCTACGAAGTGGAGCACGTCGTAGAGGTGGAGTGTGACCATGAGTAGTCGTGTGACCACGAGCTGCTCATCTTTGATGACAGCGTGAGGCTGTCCTGACGTCTCCATCGGGGTATTCTAGTTGGTGGGTTTTTGTCCCTGTTGCACAGCTGAGGGCTGTCTTGGTGCCCCGATGGAGGACGTATGTTTGGTATTTTATTTTCTGCCTGCTGTTGTTTATTTTTGCCTTTTTTTTGTTTACTTTCTGGATTATGAAGTTAATCGTTTATTTAACTTTATTTTGTTTAGTGCTGCCTTTTGGCTTATTTTTGTATTTATGGTTTTTTAATCTTTTTACCAGACCTGACTCACTTATAAATATTGTAAATAAATTTATTTTAAGCTCATTATATTGTTTTTGTTGTTTTCCCCTCCTTTGTTTGTTGCATCTGCCGTCAGTCATGACAGCCCCGTCCTGAGTATGTTAAAGAACCTGCATAACGACCCACTCCGGTCGTTACAAGTATCTATCTATTATAATACGATCCGAGTGGATCTTTCTTGTTTGTCCGCCCCGGGTGGGGACGGGGTAGGTAGGGGATCGGGATGGTAGGGGAGACATGACGGGCAGCGCCGGGTTCCAGCGCAGTGTAGCACGCGCCGTCAAGCTCGTTAGTGTATAATCATGACTCTTCTTGAGACTGCATGAGCGGAAAGTAGTCATGTTGGTTCTCCTCAGATGGCCTATATGATTCGACTAAATTCACTTAGTTAAGCTTGAAGACAGAATAAAGTTTTTGGGGACCGATCTGTGAACGGCTTCATAATTTTTTTGTTTTGAAATTCTGTGTGAAATACCACTTGCCCTAATGAGAACTTATGTAATTTGAGTCAAAATTTTATTTGAGTTTCGCAGGAATTTTTTTTAATTCAAGTTAGCAGTTGCATTCTGTATTTGCACATGTGTTCCTGTATTTGTTTACAGTCATGATCTTATTTGAGTATTTGTAAAAAATAGTTTGTCCTCAGTGTGTGTCGTTTTTTGAAAGGACAACGTGCAGTGCAAGTATGACTTCAACATTTCTCGGGCAGTCCATCGAACATAAATTCATGCATTTATAATAAATTCATGTATGAGCTGACGTCCCAACATTCGATCAGGTCACCAGAGCAGCAATGCGGGTAGAAAGTTATTATATCCTTGGAAGCAATCTAACAATAGTGAAGATCTGGGTAATTACAGCATGAACTTATAATTGCAAAGGATTAACGATGCGAGTTGTTCAGTCACT
>NC_089749.1:27507661-27515161 GCF_040412425.1 Macrobrachium rosenbergii
GTGTGTCTGTTGTGTGTACATGTATCCATTTATATTGCATTAAATATGCGTCTGCGTATATATTTGCGTGCGTAGTGTTATATAAAATCAGGAGTTTCATATAGTTGCCTGTGTATTGACTCGTAAATCTAAAGTTACGATGTAGTAAAAATGTAAAGTTTTATATCCCCTCTCTCTCTCTCTCTCTCTCTCTCTCTCTCTCTCTCTCTCTCTCTCTCTCTCTCTCTCTCTCTCTCTCTCTCTCTCTCTCTCTCTCTCTCTCTCTCTCTCTCTCTCTCTCTCTCTCTCTCTCTCTCTCTCTCTGTGAAGCACGGATAAATATGGCTTTTATAGTTTGTCTTCATTGAGTAAATGAAATGTGGTGTTTGTAATCCGTAGAGATTAATTTTTTAACGATTCACAATTTCAGCAAGTTACTGTTATGAAAGCATCTATATAGCATACATGACTGGGGAAATGCAGTCAAAATTTTCTGTTGTGTGGTATATTATTAATAGTGAAAAAATTAATCAGGGCGTCGATGACAATATTCGTTACGTCACCACATTACATAAAGTAATCAATGATTCCCTCCTGCGTCTTTCTCCCCTCCTAGCGGAGGTAATCCTTAGAGCAAAGGACGTTTCGTATTAATTCCTCTTAATGCCCTTTAAGAGAAGTTTTCATTCTGAGAATTTCCTTTTTATACCCCGAGCAGTACTTCTGTAATGGGTCTTTTTTTATCTACTCATTCTTACTCATATTTCCGTAAAATACACAAAACCAGTTCTATAGTGATTGATATTTCGCCCCGGGATTTCATTTCATTTGTTGAATTACACAGTTTACTTCCTTTCTGCCTTAGGAAGCCTTCATCATTATTATTAAATCCTGTTTTCCAGTACACATATGCAGTGTGTGTATGTATAGATAGTATTTGTGAATAGATATGATTATACAGTACACACACATATATAATATATATACATATATATATGTGTGCGTGTGTGTGTTTAGATATTTATCATATGAAACTACTTTTAAAGTTATTTATTTAATTTTTTAGTTTCCTTTTTTAAATTTATTGCGGCGTCAATAACTCCTGGTCCTCTCTACTAACTTTGACATTGGTTCTTTAAGTCAGTATTACCACTCTTAGGAAAGGCAGTCGAATATTTCACTATTTTTATGTCGAATGGAGTTTCAGTATTTCAATATTTTCATGTCGAGTAAGTTTCAATATTTCAATGTTTTTATGTCGAATAGTTTCAGTATTTCAATATTTTTTATGCCAAGTAGAGTTTCAGTATTTCAATATTTTTATGACGAATAGAGAGAGTTTCAGTATTTCAATATATTTATATCGAGTAGAGTTTCATATTTCAATATTTTTATGTCGAATAGAGTTTCAGTATTTCTATATTTTTATGTCAAGTAGAGTTTCAGTATTTCAATATTTTTATGGCGAATAGAGTCAGTTTTTCAATATTTGTATGTCGAATAGAGTTTCAGCATTTCAGTATTCGTATGTTGAATAGAGTTTATATTATTATGTGGAATAAAGTTTCCGTATTTCAATATTGGTATGTCGAATAGAGTTTCAGTATTTCTCTATTTTTATGTTGAATAGAGTTTCAGTATTTCAATATTTGTATGTCGAATAGAAATTCAGTATTTCTCTATTTTTATGTCGAATAGAGTTTCAGTATTTCAGTATTTCTATGTCGAATAGAGTTTCAGTATTTCTCTATTTTTATGTTGAATAGAGTTTCAGTATTTCAATATTTGTATGTCGAATAGAAATTCAGTATTTCTCTATTTTTATGTCGAATAGAGTTTCAGTATTTCAGTATTTCTATGTCGAATAGAGTTTCAGTATTTCAATATTTTTATGTCGAATAGAGTTTCAGTATTTCAGTATTCGTATGTCAAATAGAGTTTCAGTTTACAATATTGGTATGTCGAATAGAGTTTCAGTATTTCTATATTTTTATGTTGAATAGAGTTTCAGTATTTCAATATTTTTATGTAGAATAGTTTCAATATTTCTATGTCGATTAGTGTTTCAATATTTCAATATTTAATGTCGAATAGAGTTTCAGTACTTCAATATTTGTTTGTCGAATAGAGTTTCAGTATTTCTCTATTTTTATGTTGAGTAGAGTTTAAGTATTTTAATATTTTTATGTCGAATAGAGTTTCAATATTTTAATATTCGTATGTCGAATAGAGTTTCAGTATTTCAGTATTTGCATGTCGGAAAGCGTTTCAGTATTTCAATATTTGTATGTCGAATAGGGTTTCAGTATTTGTCTATTTTTATGTTGAACAGAGTTTCAGTATTTCAATATTATATGTTGAATAGAGTTTCAGTATTTGTATATTTTAATGTTGAATAGAGTTTCAGTATTTCAATATTGGTATGTCGAATAGAGTTTCAGTATTTCAATATTCATATAGCGAATAGAGTTTCAGTATTTCAATATTGGTATGTCGAATAGAATTTTCAGTATTTTTATATTTTTATGTTGAATAGAGTTTCAGTATTTCAATATTTTTATGTCGAAAAGAGTTTCAGCATTTCAATATTCATATGTCGAATAGAGTTTCAGTATTTGTATATTATGTCGAATAGAGTTTCAGCATTTCAATATTTATGTCGAATAGAGTTTCAGTATTTCAGTATTCGTATGTCGAATAGAGTCAGTATTTCAATGTTTTTATGTCGAATAGAGTTTCAGTATTTCTATATTTTTATGTCAAGTAGAGTTTCAGTACTTCAATATTGGTATGTCGAATAGAGTTTCAGCATTTCAATATTCGTATGTCGAATAGAGTTTCAGAATTTCTATATCGTGTCGAATTGAGTTTCAGCATTTGAATATTGGTATGTCGAGTAGCGTTTCAGTATTTCTGTTTTATGTCGAACAGAGTTTCAGCATTTCAATTTTTGTATGTCGAATAGGGTTGCAGTATTTCAACATTCGTATGTCGAATTGCGTTTCAGTGTTTCAATATTGGTATGTCGAATAGAGTTTCAGTATTTCTATATTTTTATGTCGAATAGAGTTTCAGTATTTCTATATTATGTCGAATAGAGTTTCAGCATTTCAATATTTGTATGTCGAATAGAATTTCGGTATTTCAATATTCGTATGTCGAATAGAGTTTCAGTATTTCAATATTCGTATGTCGAATAGAGTTTCAGTGTTTCAATATTGGTATGTCGAATAGAGTTTCAGTATTTCTATATTTTCATGTTGCATAGAGTTTCAATATTTCAGTCCTTTTTTTGCTATCTCCATTTAGTTGTTAAGCTTTCATGGGTGGTAAAAAAAATGTTAAATATGCATTTTGTGTTCCTTTAGGTGTTAAGCTTTTATTTAAGGTTAAAAGATGGAATGGGTCTATCTTCGTGAGGACGAGTAGCTTTCACGGAGAGAATAATATTATGAAAATTACACACAGTAAACAGTTCATTTGTAGGTACAGGGGTCCTTTCACTAATCGGTTAGCTAAAAGTTACTGATATTTCGTGTGTTCATTTTTAAAGGTTAATTAACTCTATGTCTCATATATAAATTTTTTTCCCCATGGAACTATGAATTTAGTGGTAATTTGATAATGTCAGTAAATTATGAATGTCAGCTCAATGTCGGTAAGATTTCGAGCTCTTCTTTATATTTCATTAACTTTCCAGATCCCAGAAATTTTGTGATCGGCCCAGAGAGACTCATTTAGGAAAGGCACCGAAGCTTTTTATACATAGGTACTGTCAGCGGATCTTGTGTGGAAAGTGAATGTGTCCTGCTCTTCAATACTTTTATTTGTGATGTCGGTGAAATTCCTTTTATCTCAAGTGATAGGATGGCTACAGTTCCGTTTTCATTCACACTATAAAAAGTAACCGCATTAGTAAACATTGTAATGAGATGGGCAGCCAAAGGTTGCATGAGGTAGAGCCTTACTTTGTCTGTGACCAAAGCTGCTTTGATCTATTAATAAAATCCTCTATAAGTAATTAAATTCAGTGCATCAAAAGATAAGGTGTATTTTCGATAAGGTGTATTCTAAAGAGCAGTGTCACTACAGTAATTCTGCGCTTGGAAATATTCGCTTACACTTAACACACTAAATCATTTATGAATTTTTATGAAATGCTCATGCGTCATTAAATTTCTCAAACCTTTTTTGCAAATCATTGTTAGATGTAAATTTTTTCTTTAGACGAAATAGAAAACATTCTTTGTAGGCATTCCGTAAACAAGTCCTTGTTATTCCTTTGTTTTTTCATCAGTCTCGCAGTAAAATTCCCCTTTACAGCTAAATGAAGTTAATTAATGTTTGTATGTAAATTATGACCTTAGAGTCTCAGAAAAATTTTTTCGCAACATTGTGTGTCATCATTGGCATTTCATGGACTCTTCTTCTGTCTTTTTCGTTGCAGGTTTCCAGGAAACCACCTCCCCACCTATTCTGTCAATGGTGTTTTCCTTCCATGTGTTCCGCAAGAGTGCCCCAAATGGCAAGGTGTCAGTCTATGTCGGAAGGCGGGACTTCACAGACCACCTCACTCATGTGGAACCAATAGGTGAGTCTCTCTCTCTCTCTCTCTCTCTCTCTCTCTCTCTCTCTCTCTCTCTCTCTCTCTCTCTCTCTCTCTCTCAGACAGTAAAGTAGTCAATCTTTTCTCTTTATCGTCAGCTTATATAATGTACAAAAAAATATTGTGATGAAAACTATGACTTCTGCAGAGGTAGCTGACTATTTAACCGTTTATTTTGGGTCTTTTCATAAACATCATAAGGTTCCCAATATGTTATCGTATTACATCGAATTCTTTCACTTTGGATACCCCTGCCATATTGCAGTGTATCATGATTTTCCACAATTGAATTTTAGCTCCAAGTGACTTCTTTTTTGTTCATCAGAATTCACCTCATCGAACTTTAACCGACTTTTAACCATTTTACATTGCTGACTTCTCGGGTTTTTCATTATTCAGTGTTTTGATTTTGGACTAATTGCTTCATTTACTATGTAGTTTTCACCTTTATTCTTTATATAATCGTATGTTCTTTATAGCATTAGCGTTATGGTACTAGATAACATTTAATGAATCAAGTTATTCTTGTATAGTGTAATCTTTTATGACTCCAATAATTTGAATGAATTGCTGAATAATTGTGTTTGAGTTTAGTTCTTCGTATTTACTGAACTCATGTTTTTCATTTGCAACTAGATTTCTGTTATTTTATATTACATTCCCTTGGTTGAACCTCTGCTACTTTTTCGTCCAATTACACAGGAAATTGTTGTCTTTTCTGTCTCTTATTCTTCCTCAGGGAATTTCTGTGGTTAACATCTCTTATTTCTTACATCGCAAGTCATGGTCTTTATCTCGTTTTATGTTTAAACCATAGGTTCTTAACCCTTAATCATTAAGTGTCCAGCTGGTGACTTAAATCTATCTTGTCTTCACAAATTAAAATCTTCCGCGCTGAATACTGATGATTTTAACTTCTTTAATCCTTTTTCTTTCCTTAATCTCATAACAAGAGACCCTTTCATCTGAAAGTGAATTATTCATCGATATTTGCTTATCACTGTTCACTTATATTCTTCATGTATCGCCACGCAGTTGCCTTTATGGATTGGCAGTGGAATTATTCAGGATAACATTTAATGATCCTTTCATGTCTCTTGTCATAAAACCATAATTAATCAAGTTTACAATTCCCCCTCTTGATTTAATTGCCGTGGCCGCATATCATCCATCTCTGTTACCTTGCCATTAATCGGAATGTCATCAGTTTGTCTTCTCACTGAACTATTATTTTTTTTTATAATCACTTAGATGTATCCACATCTTTGGTTAATTCCTCTTCCTCTTACAAATAATCGCAATTGAGCCCAGCAGATGTATCCACATCTTTCGTTAATTCCTCTTCCTCTTACAGATAATCGCAACTGAGCCCAGCAGATGTATCCACATCTTTCGTTAATTCCTCTTCCTCTTACAGATAATCGCAATTGAGCCCAACCATCAAAATTCCAGTCCTTAAACCCTAGTCGTTCCTCAGCCAATTCTTATTTCAGTGGAAGTAAGCGTTTGTCCTATCGACTTTTCTTTTATTGTTTTCCCTCGATTGTGATTCATAGTTTATCGCGTATGTATTGAACAAATGAGATCTGTACTTCAATCACCCATTAACGTCTTATAAACTGGTCGCCTTCATTTCTTCAAGGACTTCATTTGTGGGCATATATGTGTATGCACTGCCTTTCCAAATGCGAAGAGAAAACGCTTTGTATTGTTGTGCCCCATTTCGTGAATAATTGAGTAATCATAGGTAACCAAAATGTTCACTTCAGGCCCCAGGTGTAGGAAGACCGTACACTTGGAATTTCCATCCCAGCTTAGCCTCGGGTGAGGCTGAGGTTAAAAATTTACTCTGGTGACGCTGAGGTTAAAAAATGACTCTGGCTCTACTGAGAATCATCTTTAATTGTTTGCACGAGTGGTCTCCATGGCTTCTCGCATTACGTTATTTTCATTTTGCAAGGATACTATACCGTGTCCCTTAACCTTTATTCTGAACTTGGCATTTTCCATTAGTAATCAGTTCTTGACCCCAGCCACAGCTGTAATTCATTTCAAATAAATACGAATATAAAGACTCCTGTAAACATCCCGTTTTAAGAATGAACGTTGAGCCTTTCTGTCTTTGCTCACTATGTGTGAACGAAGTATAGCTTGACAGCTCTTAAAAAATGGAATTAACATATTGCACTAAGTTTGAGAAAGGTAGGAGCTAAGACTGAGCGCAGGTAAAACTGCAAAATTTATTTATAGAAGAACACTATTTTTAGTTCAGCGTTTGTAAGCTCTGCCGAATCATGCATTGTTCGGCAGCGTTCACTTAGCCATTTTGTTATTGTCATCTTGACTAACTGTTCTTTTATCTGCAAAAGGAAATGCATCTCTCTCGTTAAGATCATTTTGATATCGGACACTTGGCAATAAGTTCATCACCGAAATTTGAATTTTGCTGAATAGAATGGCTTCTCGTGACATTTAACATTAAGTGGGAGTAATTTAGTTGTCCTTGTTCTAGTGCCCATTACATGTTCATTTAAGAGTATTATTTACATAGTCATTCTTACAGGTAGATGCCGCAAGGGGCGATTACATTCTAATGACTTGCGGCTTATTTAACCAGATGGCATGATATGGCTGGAACGGGACTACATTCGAGACCGCAAGGTCTACGCCCAAGTGGTGATGACCTATCGCTATGGCAGGGAAGAAGATGAGGTTATGGGACTGACTTTCGCAAAGGAGGTGGTTGTTGCTTCGACTCAGGTTTATCCGCCTGGACCCTACAGCAGTAAAAAGACTACTTTGCAGGTTCGTGGTCGCTCAGGAAATTTTTCTGACGGTAGTTTGTATATACATACATAAATACATATATATATATATATATATATATATATGTGTGTGTGTGTGTGTGCGTGTAT